>NW_007727018.1:484625-486141 GCF_000696425.1 Galeopterus variegatus
AAAAAAAAAAGTTTTAAAAAATGTTACATAGACTATTAGGGTTTATGCAAGTCTAAAAAATTTAAATTTGAAATTTACTTACCTACCTCTACCTTCTTTTTAGTGTTTTCTTTAGAAAACTTTAAATTGTAAATGCTTTTTCTCTGTCTCTTTGAGATGAATGTAAATCCTTTTAAAAGCTAAATGAGCCTCTTGACAGTTTTGCATGCCAGCAATGTCTTTCTTGGGTGCCTTGGAGAGATCACTTTGCAATATGAACATCAAGGCGATTGGTGCCCCGTCTCCCTGCATTTCTGGAAGTTGAGCTCAGGCACCTGGCTCCAAGGTGTAACTTCCTGCTTGTCAAAAAGAAACAAGAAGTTTTATTTTTCCCTTGGATAAAGACAATTAACATGTATGTAATGGGTTGTATCTGCTTGGCTATATAAACAGAGTAGGATTTCTTTTTGTCTTTGCAGTCTCTTTAGCATATTGCCTCTGATGCACATTGCAGTCTGGTTTAATGATTATGCAATGATAAAACTGTTTTGTTCTTTTCTACGTTTGTGGAGAGAATTTCCTGAGTTAGGAAGAGATTTTTTTTAAATTGTATTTCTCCAACAAGATACAGACACACTAATTTTTTTAATAATTAATTTTTGTTATAAACCTGAAGAGAAAAAATAAAAGCTAAATTAAAACAAGAAGGCTGCTAGGCTGGCCAGTTAGCTCGGTTGGTTAGAGCGCAGTGTTAAAACACCAAGGTCAAGGGTTCAGATCCCCATAATGGCCAGCCAGCCTCCAATAAACCGAAAAACCACAAGGAGACTGAATGAAATAAAGCAAAGACTCAAACTAAGGCATTGAAAATGTTACTCGTCTATTAAAAATGTAGTAGATCCCATGTACCCTTTGCAGCAATGACAAAGATTATAGAACTAATGTGCTATATACTGGATGTTGGGAAGCAGAGGTTGAAAGTTCAGAGAATGCAGTCTTTTGATCTTAGCTAACTCCATCTGTATAGGTTAATAAAAGGAAATTCAATAGTTCTCACATCAAAGCAACCTATTTATTTCAATGACAACTAGAAAGGAATTAAAGTACATGTTAACAAAAACATTCAATTGATGAAAATTGAAAAAATATCAAAAATTAGACAGGCAAAGGAAACACCTTCATCAAATAATACATCAAAACCTCATTGTAGGAGTGACCTAAAAAATTCATTAAAAAAAGCTCTCATAAATAAAATGAACTTCTGTTATCTGTATTATCACTAATTATTGTTTGATTACATTTTATGTAATCTAGTCTAACAGAAAAAGTATTGAAGATCAAACACTATCCATGCACTTCAATATCAAAGTATTGTCTGATAATTAGGAACTTCAGGTTTATAAAGCAAAGAGCTCTAATCAAAAAACTGACCAAGACAGGCTTAACATTTTTCTCAGCCTAATTAAACTTCAGACAGGCTCCTTCCTGACTCTAGGCCCTGGCCACCCTTTTTTTTTTTTTTTTTTTTTTTTTTTTT
>NW_007727018.1:487020-487632 GCF_000696425.1 Galeopterus variegatus
GGGAGCGCCGCCGCACTTCCCAAGCGGCGCACTATCCAGTGCGCCACCAGGCCGGCCCTCTGGCCACCCTTTTCTTAAGGCATTTTCTTTAGGAAACCTGTAATTGTAAATTTTTTCTCTGTCCCTTTGAGATGTAAGGCTTTTAAAAAGCCTCTTGTCAGTTTTCAATCCTGGATTATCTTTCCTAAGGACCTGGAAGCCATTCCTGTGCAATGTAATCATCAGGAAAGATACTGCCCCTACCTCCTGGTCACTGTGAGAAGCTAGAAGTCTAACTTCAGTAGACATAAATGCCAATTAGCCAGAACAGCCTAATAACAGAGAAAACTGTTTGCAAACTCAGAATAACTCACCGAGGTCAACACATCCCATTGATCAATCTCTCCTGCCTTGCTGCCCCAGCATCCTCCAGTGGTCACCCCAGTGCTCAGAAGCCCTCCTGCCCTTGTTTCAGTGGAGTCGAGTTCAGATTTAGTTCTGCTCTTTCCCCTATTGCAATAGCCTTGAATAATGTTTTTCTTGACTTTTTAACTACGTCCAATGCAATTTTTGCTTTGACAAAACCTATCCTAAGAACCTAATCTATCCTTAAAATCTCCACCAAAAAAAAAA
>NW_007727018.1:488456-490062 GCF_000696425.1 Galeopterus variegatus
GCTTTGACAAAACCTATCCTAAGAACCTAATCTATCCTTAAAATCTCCACCAAAAAAAAAACTTGAAGAAGACCTGTTTAATTATTTATTTCTTTATTTTTCCAAAAGTATTTTATTGATTGTAGGTAGACCTTATAGATACATATTATAGAGTATAACACATATGTACATGTATATTCATAAATAAAATAATTATATGTCTATATAAATATATAAATATACTTAATTGAGACTATAATTGAAACATTCTTCACAATTCTTTATTGGCAACATAGAAACAAAATACTATGAAGATAGTTTTGGAATAGTAGTTCGTTTGGTTAATTTCTTACAAAAATTTTCTGCCTCAACTTTTTTATCCCCTCTAGATAATTACAGTTTTTCTACTATTTCTGTCTAAAAGCCTTAAAAAAAATTTCCAAAATTAATATAATTCTCCAAAAGAAAATAAAAAATTTTTCATTTTGATAACTGAGTAATAAAACTAGATTATCTAATTATTCTTACAGAAAGCAAAGTAATGTACTGCCTTGTTTCTAAGGAAAAACAATAAACTTGCTGCATTTTAAATGTATCTATTTTATCCAATATTTAAAAACACAATACAAGTATAATTCCATGTTTAATAATCATGATAACAAGGAGAGCATGTAGACACATTACACAATAGAAAAATGTCTTATTAGCAATTGACCACGGATACAAATACACCACAGAGAATGGTGAAAAATGTATCACTACCCCTTTCATTATATTTATGTATAGAGTCCATACAGATGGTCATCTAGATGTTCCTTTATTTTCTCCATAGTTCTATTCCCTCATGATTCCCTGGTCCTTGAACCAGGATCCCAGTTTTATTTTGGATGAGTAATGACACATTCTAGAGGTCCTAGGGTCCAAAAAGAAGATGGGTCAAATTTTCCAGAAATAGAAATTAATAATATAAATTTACTTTTGCTATTACTGACAGCCTTCAGAGTATATTTTTGATACTCTTTAAGCTAACAAAATCTGTCTCTTGACTATATTACCAAATATTTTCTTCTAATGAAGGTTAAGAGGTGGCAGATGGAGGTGAGTTGAAAATGCAGTTCAGAACACACAGTTATGTGGAGTTAAAGGTTTCATTCTCTTTTGTCATGATGCCTTTACATGTGTTATACCTACTGTCTGGGAGCCTCTTTTCCAATTATCTTCAGCTTGTTAAAACTTTATATTGCCAAAATCTCACCTCAAAAATTATTCTCTCTGGGTAACTATCTATGAATTCCCATTCTAAGCCAGGTTTCCTCATTTTTACACTATTATGGCACTATAAATTTTGCCTTCATCATTCTTAGCACATGCAATGAAATATTTATTCTTGTGAAAAATTTATTAGTGTCAGTAGGACCCACTAAACTAAGTTCCTTGGGGACATAAATTGTGGCAATTCTTGCCCAGTATTGTATGCCCAGAAGTTACAATGCCTAAAACAAAGTAAATGCTCAATAAATACTTGATGAATTAATAAATATTTTCATTAAGGTTCTCAGCCTGGTTTCAAGTCTTTTCTCTAATTCCTATTAGATATCTTACCTAGGACATATCTATATATATATAT
>NW_007727018.1:490126-491209 GCF_000696425.1 Galeopterus variegatus
TATATATATATATGATCTATACAAAATCTATACAGAAATCTTTATTAAGTACGTATCATACTATCTTACTATGACTGCATCACCTGGCAGAGTGTCCGGCACAGAGCTGATAAAGAGTTGTTACAAAAAAAGAAGGAGGAGGAGGAGGAAATAGGGAGAGAGAGAGGAAGAAGAAAACGAGGATAATAAAAGCCTAATATTAGTTATTTGTTTTAAAAAGAAACTTGAGTCTTCTGTCTTCCCTTAAGGTTCTGAGTACCTGTGGATTTACTAAGAATTGACATTTCTACTCTTGACTTCAGGACACAGTCTATTGGTTTGATTGTTCCTCCCCTAATCTTTTCCAGTCTTCTGCCAGAGAGAGCTTGAGTTGATTGAATCCAGCTGTGGAAGGAAAGATTGTGAAAAAATCTTGAATAGTGCTCATGAGATGAAATATGTGAAAAGCCAAAGTTGGCATTAAATGTCTTAGCTATCCTTCAGGTCCATACTTGAGCACGGAGAATGTTAGCTTGTGTTCTGCCTTCCTGCTCTTCCAACCTTTCCAGCATTCAGAGCCCTTCGGCCTCACTCTCTTGGAATGCCTAGAGGGCTGCTTCATGCAACCTGCTCTGGCTGTGAAGCTTTCATATCCAAGGAGTAGCCTCACCTTCCCTAACTCATCCTGCTATTTCAGTAGCCGCCCGAACTAATAATGAATATAAGGCCAAAGAGAGAGCGGAAAGGGAGATAAGAGGCTTATGCAGAAGGAACCTAATTTCCAACCTCATATACTTGATTAATTTCCTCCTGGATCTAGAAAACTAAATTTCCTAAACTGGCTGCATCTCAAGGGTGCTGCATGCTTTTGCTTTTTTATTTCTTAAAATGAAATAATTTATATAATAGTTTTCCACTGAAAATATCCTTATCCTATTTTGAATGTCGCAGAACAGTTAAAATGTGTCAAATATTTTAAATTCAAAAAGAACAGTTGTTCAAAAGAAAAAACTCAGTAAAACATTTTTTAAAAGAAGGGAATGGGGCCGGCCCGGTGGCACACTGGAGAGTGCGCCACTTGGGAGCGTGGTGGCGCTCCCGCCG
>NW_007727018.1:495642-496016 GCF_000696425.1 Galeopterus variegatus
CCAGCAGGATAACGGAACTTGAAGAGAGAACCTCGGTTCTTGAAGATGGGCTCTTTGGAATGATACAAGCAAACAAGAAAAAAGAAAAAAGTATTAAAGATATTGAAGAAAATCTGAAAGAGATATTAGACAACCTTAAGCGCTCAAATATCCGAGTCATGGGTATTCCAGAAGGGGAAGAAAAAGGTGAATGTATTGAAAACATATTCAACAAAATAGTGGCAGAAAACTTCCCAGACATAGGAAAAACCACAGATCTTCATTTCCAAGAAGCTCAATGACCCCCAAACGTATTCAACCCAAAAAGGGCTTTACCAAGACATATTCTAGTCAAAATGGCAAAACTCAAGGACAAAGAGAGAATCTTGAAAGCT
>NW_007727019.1:0-3438 GCF_000696425.1 Galeopterus variegatus
AACAGAAAGGACATTGTTGGGTGGGAGGGAGGAGAGGGAGGAGGGAGGTAGGTTTTGGTAATGGGCCACAATAATCAACCACATTGTATATCGACAAAATGAAATTTAAAATAAATAAATAAATAAATATTTTAAAAGTATAAGAAATTCAGGAGGAGAAGCTGAAGTAGAAATTTCTCCAGAGTCAAAGTGATATCATTATGAAAAGAAAATAACCCCCACAAACAATAGTTTTCAAATTTTCGACAAATAACTGTAGTGAATTTTAGTTTAATTTATCCCATTTTTAGCAAAGAGATATTGTACTGGCATATTTCTGTTATTAATTGACAGAAGTGGTAAGGGAATTGTAATCAATGTAAAGTAGAACCTTCACGTACTACACTTAAATCTCTCTAGCAGTTATCTAGCTGCATAACCCAGAACCCCAAAATGTAGTGCTTAAAATACCAATCTGCAATTTGGACAGGGATTGATGGGAAGGCTCATCTCTGCTTCATATAGCATCAGCTTTGGCGCCTCCATTATAAGTTGGAGGATCCTTGTCCAAGAGGACTCACTCAGGGGCACTGGCTCTTGGCTGGAGCTTAGCCTGGATTGAGGGACAGGGCCTTCATTCCTCTTTGTGCAGACATCTCCATGTGGCCTGGGCTTCTTCATAACATGGTGGCTAGGTGCTAAGGGAGAGTGACCCAAGAGCTGTATTGCCTTTTATGACCTGGCCTTGGTTGTTATATAGTGTTCTCTATTAGTTGAGGCAGTCATGATGACCCACCCAAATCAAGGGGAAGGGATATAACTGCCATCTCTTGATGGGTGAGTGGCAAAGTTCTAGAAGAGCATGCAGGATGGAAAATATTGCTGTCATTTAGAAAAATTCAAACTGCCACATTAGGTATGATATCTTATTATATTATTTTAAATGTGACAATTGTCCTTCCCTTTTCAAGTTACAAACAGAAAGTAAAACTAAAGGAACATCTTTATTTTCTTTAGGCAAAAATTAGTCAACTACTGTGATAGTCATTATTGAAAATATGGAGAAATATTAATACCAAATAATCAGGTTAAGATAGAGAGACTTATCTTTATTTGGCCAATTAACTGACAGGATGTTAGAGGATGCTGAAGACCGGTATCATCAAAATATTGCATGAACCTGGAAACATGATTTGTTAATTCTGTAAGTTGAACTATTATTAAGTGAATTTGATTCATCAGTTTCTGTAATATTTTCTTCTTATGCAATCCAAACCATGAATCTGGAAACAAAAATGCATTTTTAACATCCTGAATTCTCTTTAAAGTACTAAAAATAAGATAACTAAAAATAAAGAGTTTGAGAAAATGAGACAGAAGAAATAAGAAAATGAAGAAAACATTTAAGTTATAGGAAGTTGGAATTTTAAATTTCATAAAGAGGAAAAAGTACTCCTTGTACCATAGAGGAAGAAAAAGGTACAGCTGGAACTGTAAAATATCTTTAGTATATATCAAATACCAAGTGCCATACATGTCATCCCATTTCTTTCCAATATTCTTACTTCTAGCCACATGTACTTTTTCTGCTGTCAGGCACGTCTCCCTGTGCCCAATACATGCCATCCTCATTCTGACCCTCTGTTTCTTTCTTTGGCAGTCCTTCGGTCTTTTCTCCCCCCCGTAAGAAACTCCAACTCTTTCTGAAGATCTCTGCTAACTCTTCTTACTT
Source organism: Galeopterus variegatus (assembly GCF_000696425.1). NCBI lineage: Eukaryota > Metazoa > Chordata > Mammalia > Dermoptera > Cynocephalidae > Galeopterus > Galeopterus variegatus. Next base: position 1,712 of record NW_007727019.1, read on the forward strand.
GATTAGCACACCAGAACTATGGGTGGTTTAATGGAAAGATGGCCAGTTAGAAGGTGTAAATTTTATATAATGGCAATGGATGAGGTGAAGTGAGAGAATGCTCCATGATGTGAAAGATAACACAGCATACTCCCGGACAGGGTTACAGCTTCCCAGATCCCCAGTTCTCCGTGTGGAGGTGTCACTGTGGATGACACCAGGTGTGGAGAATGATTGCATCAGATGTGAGAGGATCCCTTGACAATTCTCAGGGATGCTTTTAAAAACTTTTTTGAAGTATGATATACACCCACAAAAATGTACATATCATATGTGTTGAGCTTGACATGTTCTTGCAAACTAAATACCTCAAGGAGTTTTTATACTTTGAATTCTACCCTGCCCAACTGTTCTGGAAACTCTAATGTTGAGTTTGCCTGCAAAGCAAAACAACCTTAACACATTCCTGTGTATTTGTTGTGAAACTGGATATTTCCCAAGCTCTTCCTGCAGGTGGCCCAGGCTTCAGTCCTATTTAGGATTCATTCCTACACCCACCTTTTCCAGTTTTGCCAGTGCCTATCACCTCTCTCTCTCCTTGGAGCTCCCTTTGGGTTCCCGTTGAAACTGTATTTTGAGAGCATGTATGTATTGCTTACTATTTAATTTGAAAACATAGTGTTCCTTTTTTTTCCCATTCCCCCTATACTGTTCCTTTAAATACACAACTTAAAATGGTTTTCTATACTGCTCAAATAACATTATTACAAGAAGCGGAACTAGGATTTTATCATTAAATAGGATTTTGACAGCTACAATAGGAGCAAGGAATGCATAAACTATTCAGATCTTTAATATTCCAAGTCAAAGGTCCAACTATTTTGACACTCTGTCCTGTGAGATATGACATCCAGTCAATATGTGCTCAAAGATCCCTATAAATTCTTATAAATTTACCTTTATAAATTCTATTTCTATAGTATATTGGAAAGATATTTCAGTTAGCATCTCCCAAATTGCAAACATGTAGACTGGATGCCACCTACAATAGGGCTTCCCTCTCTGAAACTGCCTCTTCCTGCAGGACAGGAGCTGCTGACCATATTGGCCTCGAGGTCACCCTGCCAAACTACTGGCGTGTGTAGGCAGGGTTTCCTTTGCATATTTTACCTAAAGAATATTATAAGCAATTTTGCTCATTGATTTGGTGGAGATAAAAAAGATATTATTCAAGTCTGGCAAGACTGTGGAGAGACAGGCACAATCACGTGTTGCTGAGAATATAAACTATACAACCTGTCTGAAAAGTAATATTATAATACTTACTAAGAATCTTTACACCTTTATGATCAGCAATTCCATTCCTAATTAGCTATATATGTCCCAAGCACATGTTCATAAATGTGAATAAAGATTTATATACGAAGGTGTTTAACCCAATATTATTTATACTAAGAGCAAAAATGTGAAACAACCATCCAACAACAGGGAAAAACGTTAAACAAATTATGGTATGTTTCCATGTGGCCCATTAGGCAGAAAAAAACAAATAAAGCTATTGCAGAGATTTTAGGCACGGAAAATGCTCAAGATGAAAAAATTCAAGTTTAAAAAGGTGGTTCACAAGAATTTTTGTTAAATTACTGATATTTATGTGAGTGAAAGACTGAAAGAAAATGTTATCTCTGCGTGGGTTGGTTATCTTTGAGTGATGTAATAATTGACTACTAATTTTCTTTTTTTTTTTT
>NW_007727019.1:4115-5698 GCF_000696425.1 Galeopterus variegatus
CGGCGGGAGCACCACCGCGCTTCCCAAGCGGCGCACTATAGCAGTGCGCCACCGGGCCGGCCCGACTACTAATTTTCTTATTTCTTACAGAGCGCTCCATTATTAATACAATACAAAACTTGTTTTTAGAAAAATACTCTTTTGGCAGTACTTTGGCATGTAATTCGGCGTTCAAAGTCTCAATCATAATGCACTATATTACGGTTAACTAATTTATCAATCACAAGAGCTTCTCAAAATCATGAATTTTGATTTCCCCCTCTCCCTTAGTCTTCTGCATTGCAAATCATCTATGATCTCAATTTCATCTTTTCTTTTTTTTTTCTTTTTGTCTTTTTTCGTGACCGGTAACGGATCGCAACCCTCAGTGTCGAGTCTGCACCGCGCTCAACCAGTGAGCTGACCCGTCTCTATATGGAATCCGAACCCTCAGGAGCGCCTCCGCGCTCTCAAGCTCCGAGGTAGAGTGCGCCACCGGCCGGCCCCTCAATTTCATCTTTAAAATTACTCTTCAAATATTTGACTTTGGTTTCCTCAGGCTGATACATTTTTAATGTTTCCTCATTAAAGAAAACTCAAGTTGCACGGATTAAAAATAAAAGCTATCTGTGTCTTTGATTTTCATCTAAACAGGTCTACACTATGTTGTACTCTTAGCAAGTATTAACATGCCTAGGAACTTTTTTCTGGGTTACTTTTCATCTCAAAAAGGGCTGGCAGGACCACTTCGTAGTCAGTTACACATGGAAACCACGTCTGGGCAGGAGTCGCGGAGACACTCAGAACGCTGGAAGCGCACGTCGGCTTCAGGCGGTACCAGGATACCCACCCGGACCTGTCTGGTGGGAAGCGAGAACCGCAGAACTGGGACCCAGGGGAGAGCAGCCTGCCCTGGAGAGAAGGCTTTAGGAAACCTGAGCACGGAGGAGATAGCAGAAGACATCAGCTCACGGACCCTAAACAGAAAGACCAGTCAGGGGGTCAGAGAACAGACAGCGGAGTGGAGAAATACGGCAAAGGGTTTATAAACCCTATAACCGGACAGCTGATGTAATGCCCCCTTTAAAACCACATTTCAGGCATTCGCTAGACCTTGAGACCTCAGCTTCAACCGAGAAAAAACTGCAACCGAACTTCCTCCCCAAGTTAGAACTCATCTTGACCCTAGAGCCACACAGAACTCAGCGGGGACCTACATGCGGAAGGCGTAGGCGCGCGCATGCGCCGCGGCGTCAGCCGTCCCCCGGAGGGGCGGGGCCTGTTTCCTTCGCTTCGGGGTCTCCGCGGGCGCCGCACCTCGCGCCTCACTGCCTGTCACGTGACCGACGCCGCCTGCAGGGCACCTGGGGGCGGCTCCCACGCGCCCTGGGTCCTTGAGGTGAGAGCGGCTGCGCCCACGGGCCGCCTTAGCGGTGGAGGCGGCAAGTTGGGGAGTGCGACCGTGTGCAGCGGGCGGAGCCTCCTCGCTAGGGGCTTTTGAACCCTCCGTTTTCCGGAATCCGGTTTTTTTTTGTTTTTTGGGTTTTTTTGTCTTTTTCCGTGTCCAGCAACTGATCGCAACCCTCAGTGTTGCCCCCGTCCTG
>NW_007727019.1:6705-12211 GCF_000696425.1 Galeopterus variegatus
GGTTTGCTTGGGGATTTAGCGTTGGGCGTGACAGCTGAGGTCCGAGTGGACGCCCACACCCCCAGGCAGGTAGGGGTAAACTTGAGAGTTCTTTCAAAACAAACTGTTCAGCTGATTATGGTCTCCGTGCTTCCGATTGTAAAGTCTTGAACTGCAAAGGGAGCTGAGTGCCTCAGGGGGTGGAAGGCAAAGTTTGTTTGGAAAATCACCTATCTGCACTTGCACAGTTGGGATTTGGGACTTCTCCAGAAAGCGCCACCTGATTTTTTTTTTTTTAAAGCCGGTCAGCACCACCTGGTCTTGATTGTTTTCAGTGCAATAATGCAGGCGATAATCTACCAGAATTTTTTTTTGTGTTTCTCTGATTTATAGGGTTTTTTTTAGTTTATGTTTGAAGAAAAGGCTGAACTTTTGGGATAAGATGATGGGAAAAGGCATGCTCCATTTTTGAAGGGGTAGAGATTTCCCTAAATAAGATTGACCGATTATGAATTTTACAAGTCAAGGTTATTATTCCTGTCCCTTCAGAGCTGATTACAGTCTCATTTTACACCATTTTTCCGTTGTCATATATATGTTTTTTAGTTTCGGTAGCTTTGTTTTCTAATCATTTCATATTCCTAATGTAATATTTAAAGGCTAGAATTCAATTGGATTTGTGAAAAAAAAATGTTCAACAAATACTTGCACACATTAGGTGCTTGACACTGTTTTACATGTTATGGATACAGAAATGAGCAAAATGGACAAAGTACCTACTACTTTAGAATTTGTGATCTAGTTGGGGGAGACACATGATTTAACAAATATCTGATGATGGTGGTAATTGCTACACTGAGAATTAAAATAGGGTGTTGTGCTGGCCAAGATAGTGGCTATTTTAATTAGGGAAACCCTCTCTGAGTAGGGACACTGCATTGAGCTCTGAATTAGAAATAGGATCCTGAGAGCAGAGGGAAGAGCATCAGCTCAAGAAAACCGCTTTATGAAGATCCAAGATCAGAATGAGTTTGGCTAGGGAGACTGGAAAGAAGTGAGGGAGAGTGGCAAGTTGAGGTCTTAGAAGTAAGCAAGCAAGTGTCAGATCATGTAGGATTTTGTTTGCTGTGGTGAGGAGTTTGGAATTTATTCTAAATTTGTATATTTGTTCTTGAGTGCAGTCTGGCTAAGTTCATTTTTTTGCTACTCTTTCTCCCTGGTTTTCTTCTCTGTTTCCTTATTCAGAGTTAGTTTCTTGCCTCAAATCTTTCTTACCATTTTATTCGTTATCAGACAAGATGACAAACCGTGACAAGATAGCTTTCAGCACTGCCACTTAAATTTTGTTAGTTTTTTATGAGTGAATCCTACAGTTGCATCTTAAAGGCAGAGCAAGTGGCCTTGGCTCCACCCTGTGGAAGGAGCAACTGAGACAGTTGGTTACAATAGTGAAAAATCTTTTTGAATAGACATTAGCAGATCTGGAATGAGGCAGTTATGGGAAGGGATTCAAAGGTGAAATAAATAGCCGAGATGTTGAAAGTTCAACATGAAATCCGTTTCAAGTTATCTGACAAGGTTCTTTTTCAGGAGTTGTGGAACTTTATTGTACGGCAATGATGGCTATGATCATAAATGCTTTATGTCTTTCTAAATTATCTTTATCTCAGGTAATAGATTGTCCTTTAAAAATATTAATGTAGGTGCTTTCATTGAGCAGATTCTTAGATTGATTTGGGCCTTTCTATATGAATTTGAGTTAGATTCATCTGATTCCTATGATGAAATAACCTTTATTTAAAAATTGCAGGCTATTTTGCTTCAAATAAAGAACATGGTGAAACTAATTCACACATTAGCTGATCATGGTGATGATGTCAACTGCTGCGCCTTCTCCTCTTCCCTCTTGGCTACTTGCTCCTTGGACAAAACAATTCGCCTATATTCCTTAAGTGACTTTACTGAACTGCCACACTCTCCATTGAAGTTTCACACCTATGCTGTCCACTGCTGCTGTTTCTCCCCTTCAGGACATATTTTGGCTTCGTGTTCAACAGATGGTACCACTGTCCTATGGAATACTCTAAATGGACAGACTTTGGCCGTGATGGAACAGCCCAGTGGTAGCCCTGTGAGGGTTTGCCAGTTTTCCCCAGACTCCACTTGCTTGGCATCAGGGGCAGCTGATGGAACTGTTGTTTTGTGGAATGCACAGTCATACAAGTTATATAGGTATGAATATTTAAATCCTTCTTGTCTTTAATCTTATTCAGATATACCAAAAAAAGAAAAGAAAAGAAAGCAGAAAGTAAAATATTTTTATGACCTTAGGAAACAGATAGTTTTCAGACAGCTTAAGGAAAAATATTTTGACCTGTCTTGTGAAGGTTAAAAAAAAAAAAATAAAAACCCAGATGTTTTTTAAGATTTGTAAGATTTTTATAGTAGATTGCTTGGCTCTCTGAGTTTTAAGTTTCCAGTCTTTCCTTTTTTAAAATAAGTGTTAATCTTGCTAGACTTCTATGGATTTTTACTTTAAGAGTTAGGCACAGAAANAAATAAGTGTTAATCTTGCTAGACTTCTATGGATTTTTACTTTAAGAGTTAGGCACAGAAAACAGCCTTTTGAATAAGGTTCAGTAATTTTAGGCTTTGCCCAAGTGTTCTCAATAATAAAGTAACGATAGGTAAGTCTCACTGAAGAGATATGCTGGGCAAGAGTCCCTATCCTAGTCAGGGATTCTTGCCTGGGAAATGATCAAGCCCAGAACAAAGAACTTTTTGACTAGAGTGGTGGTGTTATTTATCATTTCTTTAAAAATGCATCTGAAAAACTCTTTTGGAAAAAAATACATCAATTAATTTACAACTGGTAATGTTATGTTACAACTTAACCACATTAAAACCACAAATTTTATATTGTGGTAAATATACATAACCTAAAATTTACCATTTTAACCATTTTTAAGTGGACAGTTCAGTGACATTAAGTAAATTAACCGTGAACTTGTAAATGTTACCAATTAAGAAAGCCTGGTTTACCTCCACCTCTTGCCTCCCAACATCATTCAGAGCACAAATGCCAGCTGGTCAACAGCTGTTGCTCATTTAAGCTTAGGTCTCTGGGCTGAAGAAGGTGATGTGTTTTAAGTGTTGTTAAACAGTTTAAAGTGAAAGCACAGAAAGAATAAAATGTCTTTATTTTGCATAAATGAAATAACTCAGCTAAGGAATCTTCTTTTTCACTTATCAGGTGATGGCTTCTGCCTGTATAGCATCATATCCCTAATGTGTGTAATTAACTGTTGTAAAAATGGATACAGTGCTGGATGGGACACTGCACTAATTGTTGGGTTCTTACCAGTTTATTTTTCCTAATTGAGAAAATAATATTGTCTGTGTAGTCCTTCCCTATCTTCCCAAGGTAATTCTAACTTATTCACAGCACTTTCTTTTCATTAGAATTTATATTTGAAGATGAGATGAAAGGCCTTACTGTTGCTTCTGGGTGATTTTAATATAGAAGTTGAAAGTATTTTTGAACCCAATAATACGTTTTTCAATAAAAATAGTTTCATATTCTCTTCGTGTTTAAATATATAGCTATAATATTGTTGGTTGTCATTTCTTTCTTTTATTAAGTTTTGTAGTTTTTAATGTGTTTATACTGACTTGCCATATGAAAATATAAAAAGATATGTGGACTTTGGTTCGGATCCCTATAATTTAGGCTTGAACTTATTAAGATGGTTAAATCCTCCCTTATTTTTAGAAAGCATATAACAGTTTATGGCATGTATATGATATTTTTATAGGCATCAGTTGCCCTTTCTCTCTAGTTCTATGACAGCCATTTATCTTCTTTACTATAGCAAGCTGCTGTTAGAGATTGTAATATAAAGTAAAACATGCTCTGAACAGTTTATGGCATGTATATGATATTTTTATAGGCATCAGTTGCCCTTTCTCTCTAGTTCTGTGACAGCCATTTATCTTCTTTACTATAGCAAGCTGCTGTTAGAGATTGTAATATAAAGTAAAACATGCTCCTAAATGAAACCCCCCTTTTTTTGCTTTTATTTCAGATGTGGTAGTGTTAAGGATGGCTCCTTGGTGGCCTGTGCATTTTTTCCTAACGGAAACCTCTTTGTCACTGGCTCCTCATGTGGAGATTTAACAGTGTGGGATGATAAAATGAGGTGTCTGCATAGTGAAAAAGCACATGATCTTGGAATTACCTGCTGCGATTTTTCTTCACAGCCAGTGTCTGGTTAGTTATTTTACTGTTTTAATCACTAGAAATTCTCATATGTAATGTGTATATGACTTTTTGTTCTTTTATTTATTTCGTTAGTAAAGTGAGAAGCTCTCTTAATTCATTCCTTTTAAGGAATCGTTCTTCTTTATCTTTTTTTGATCAAAATTAAATCATGAAGAAATATGGAAAAATCACCTTCTTTGGCATATGTAGGGGATGACTCAACTTGGTACAATTGAATATGGCACCTTGGAGAGGACTTAAGCATAGTGGTTTTATTGTGTTTTTTTAAATACACTATATTGATATCTAAATAGAAATGTGGAATTAAAATATTAGAAACAGAAGCTACATTTTTCATTTACTAATGTAATCTTCCAAAAGCTAACTCAATAAAATAAGATGTACACAATTAGTTTTAAAAAAACCCAAAAAACGAAACAAAAACTCCTGAATATAGACTCTTGGTTTTAAATAGGTACAGTGAATTGGAAAGTTTTCTTTTTTTATTTTCATTCTCTGTTAGGATAGAAATTCTGCTTTTGCCTTCTCCAGTCTTCTCAGCAGGCCAGTCCTCTCCGTAGCAATATAATGCAAGCCATATAGGTAAATAAAATATTTTCTAGTAGTAGATGAAATTAATTTTCATAACACATTTTTACCCAATGTATGTTATTTTAATAAATGATAATTAATTGAAACTATTAAGGTATTTTCTCTTTTTTTGTTCTAAGTCTTTGAAATCCTGTGTGTATATTATAGCGCATTTCAATTTGGACCAGCTCCATTTCAAGTGTCAGTAGCCATGTATGGCTAGTCTCTGCCTTATTGGACAGCACTGGTGCAGACATTAGACAGGGCGGTTTTGGCACTTCCCTATTTCAAACCCATCAGTGGCTTCTTAAGATATGATTAAGATAAAATCCAAAATCTGAAAAGCAAAGCCTATAAGTACCTTGCCTGTTCTGTTACCCCATCATCTCAAATCACTCTTGGCCTCATGCATTCTCTTGCCACACCAGTTTTCTTTTGTTCCCTCAATGTTTCTAAGATTTTTCTAAGAGTTTACATGAAGACCCTTCATCTGGTTCACTCTATAGTCATCCTTTAGGTTTTAGCTAAAAAAATCTCTTTAGATGAGCCTCTCCTGCGCTTACCCTCTGTGCTTAATCTGTCTCATTTTTTTTTCCTTTTTGTCTTTTTTACTAACCGGTAACGGGATTGCAACCCTCGGTGTCGCGCCTGTACTGGGGACCGGCAACAGGATCG
>NW_007727019.1:13520-18823 GCF_000696425.1 Galeopterus variegatus
ACTACAGCAGTGCACCACCGGGCCAGCCCTATTTATTTATTTTTATTTTTATTGAAGCATAACTAATTATACATATTTTGGGGGTACAACATTGACTACCATTGTCTGTGTACAATGTATGTTGATTGAATCAATATTATTAGCATATTCATTATTGCAAATCTACTTATTCTTTATGCCCCTTTCCTAATGTCTCCCCAACCCTCTCTCCCACCTCTAATAACCATAAATTTGTTCTTTCCTTCTGAAAGAGTAACTATTTCTCTGTTGATTTGTTATCTAGATAATCTGTTCAGTGCTGACAGAGGGGTGTTCAGGTCCCATGCTATTATCATAGAGCAGATGCTCCTTCTGTTACTCTGGAATGTGCTTTATGGAGAGAAATGTTCTTTTTGTTTTCTTTTTTTTTTTGTCTCCTCTAGTGGCTCTTCTTGTGTCAGTGCAGTGAGTAGCTGGTGGGCTACCTGCTCAGTGGCTGTGGCCTCTACTGTGACATCTAGTTGCTTTTGTGGCAGCCTTGGCTATTGCCATGGCTGTGGTGGGCCACCTGCATGGAAGTGGTGTTTTTGGTGTGTTTCTTACCAGGTGCAGTGGCGTGGCACCGGGCAGGTTCAGTGCCCTCTGGCTCCTACCTCAGGATCCTGGGTGGGCCCTGTGGTGGTGGCAGCAGCGTGGTGCCTGGTTGCTTCAGTTTATTCTTTTAGTATGTCGTGTGCTGTTTTATTCCAAGAATAGCTTATAGAGACAAGAACCATTTCTTCCATTTGTGTGGCCGCTTCTCCACGTCTTGTTAGGTATTCAGTGAATATTTCAATTATATAAATGAGGGGAGATTTAGATTTCTTTTTTGGTTCCAAATGATTTGAAAATAGATTTTCAATGAAAATGTTAGGTATATTATTAGTTGTTATTATATTAGTTATATTATTTTATTATTAGTTAATATTAGAGTAAAACTAAGGGCATCTTTGTCCTTACCTTAGGGAGATCGGCAGCTTATGCGGTCAGGAAAGGTTCTCTAACCCATGCAGAGAATTCTAGGTGAGATTCTGAAGTAGGTAATAACCCACATCCCTACCCTGCCTTCAGAGCGTATTTCAAAGTATACATTTCTCTCAGTATGAGTATTAATCTGTGTCCCTTCTTTAGTGCTTCTGTTGAAATAGATGTTAACCTTATGTATAAATTCTCTGAAACAAACTGATAATGCTTTAAAAGTGATTATGATANGGTCTGTATGTGGGATCTGAACCCTCGAGCGGGAGCGCCGCCGCGCTTCCCAAGCGGCGCAGCGCCACCGGGCCGGCCCCAATGTATATAATTTTAATTCGTTATCATTTAATTTGGTATTTGTTAATATCTTCAAATACTTATGACATTGACTTGTGACATTTTCCTCAAATAAAGAGAAATAAGCTCATTTGCACCCAAGGATAAATGATCAGTTCTCCCTAGTTTTTAAATGATGAAGAAAACTTGGGTTATTATTACAATTTAAACATTTTTCCTGAAGAAAAGTATATTACTAATTATTATATTTAGATACTGAGCATAGGCACATTTTAAGCTCCATAATTTTCCAGTGTCCTAGCTTAATTCTCTTTTTAAAATTAATTTTTTTATTGAAACGATTGTACATATTTGTGGGGTACCTTTGAATATCAATAGCTGTATGCAATAAGTGATGCTCAAATCAGGATAATTAGTATATTCAACATTACACAATGTAATCATTTTTTGTTCCCCTTTACCAATTTCTCAATGCCCCCCCCCCCCCACCTTCCTCCACTTTCCCACCTCTGGTAACCTCAGTTCTGTTCTCTCCCTTTGAAAGTTCAACATATAATTGTGAGGTATCTTTCTTTTTTAATTAATTATTTTTAGCTCCCACTTACGAGTGAGGACATGTGGTGTTTCTCTTTCTTGAATTCTCACTCTTAAAGAAAGTTCAGAATGAACTTCAGACTTCAAAGGATCTATTTAGTCAAGAAATGAAAAAAACAGTTCTCCTAATCAGATCTCATACTTAATATTTTACTCTCAGCCATTTATTGAGTAAAATGTTTTGCCTTAAAAAGATTTAATGATTATCAGGAATTGCTTTCATCCATCAATATTTCTCTGAGAAAGGATACACTTTGATTGAACCTGTGCTATAAAAAAACAAAAATGCTATTGAATTGCGGAAATCTCATTATTGAGTTAGAAAAACTTTCAGTGAAATGGAAATTAATTTGTTGTATGTTAATAAAGTACTTGTATTTGTACTTGTGATGAGACAGAGTCCATAGAAAAAATTTCCTTTACATATCCAGGTATGTAAATTAAATACCATATACTGAATGTTTGTAAAACCAGAGGGCAATCTTAAGATGGATATTAGGTTTCTTAACTGTGCTTTACTATATATGAGTGCTGAAACTTCCTTTGATGAAACTGCATCTATGATATTAGGTGGAATGTGTGTAAAATTGAGTTTATCAATATCTATTTTACTCATAAGCATTTGGGAACTTAGTCTAGCAGATACATGATACACTGAAATTAAGCGTAAATTAGTGGCTTTTTTGTGACACCTTTGATCTGATTACTTTCTCCAAATTGTATAATATTTTCCACTAAGCGGGCTGAATTGATATTATTTCAGATTTACATAATTCCACCCTTTGTCTAAATAAAATGGGAAAAAAAGTCCCATTATTCCATGTGAATTATAGACCAGGCTTTTAAGAAAGTGATATATCCTAAAAAAGTTGAGAATGATTAAAGCATTTAACAGTCTTATCATAACTGACTTTTCTTCATAATTTTTCACGTCAATGCTAACCTTATAGACTCTAAAATTGAGTTGGAAAGTGTCCTATTTAGTAGCTCAATATTGGCCTTGCAGCCTTGACTTGTATTCTTAGTGGAAGGTAAATAAAAGGCGTTTTACTGTAGCAGTTTCAGGACTAAAGTTGTAATCCTATGTAGTACCTTGTGTAAAAGAAATTCTTTAACTGACATTTTTGTTAGGGGATGTAAGTTAGCTAATATTGCTTGTGAATATGGTTTAAATGAATAGAATAGATCTCAGTATAAGAAATAGAAATTTTTTTGGTTTAAATGTTTCATCAATTCTTTTTTTTTTTTTTTTTTTAACAAATTTACAGTTTTAGATGGAGGACAAGACCTTCAGTTTTTTCGATTAGCAACATGTGGTCAGGATTGCCAAGTCAAAATTTGGGTTGTTTCTTTTACCCATATCTTAGGTACGTATGCAACTAGTACTTCTCCAAAATTATTTGTGATCTGGAGAAAATTTCTGTTTAATCTTTTCACTTAAGGTATTATGGATATCTAACAGTGATTGTAAAAATACATTTTAAGAAACTTTTAATCAAAGTAATACATATATGTGATTTAAAAATCTATGCCACTTGGGAGAGCGTGGTGCTTATAACACCAAAGTCAAGGGTTCAGATCCCCATGCTGACAAACTGCCAAAAAATAAAATAAAAATCAGTGCTCATCACTGATTATGACCTCACCTCTACCTCTACTGCATGTATTCCTGCTCACCAGACGCAACCATTTTGCACTTGTTTTCTTTTCTACTCTTTTGGTGGTTTTCACATGTTTTGTAAATATTGTTCAAACTCCATTGAGTTTTGGACCTCCTGAACTGATACTATTTTTTTCCTCTCATTTATCTTTTTTTTTTTTTTAACTTTATGGAGAAATTCTTCAGTTTTTTCTTTCAACCTACTTTTGAATTTTTTTTTTTCCTTTTTTTTTTTGTCTTTTTTCCTGACCAGCAATGGATCGCAACCCTCAGTGTCGCGCCCGTACCGGACCGGGACCGGCAATGGGATCGCAACCCTCGGCGTTGCGCCCGCACCTCGCTCAGCCAGTGAGCCGCCTGTCTGTATGTGGGATCCGAACCCTCGGCGGGAGCACCGCTGCTCAAGTGGCGCACTGTAGCAGTGCGCCACCGGGCCGGCCCCTACTTTTGAATTTTTTAATCTCAATTTTATTTTCAATTTCTAAAATCTCATCTTCTTTGTTTCTTTTTCATCATGTGCTCCTTTTATGAGTATAAGATCTTCTCAAAACTCCCAGGATACCAATTTGGAGTGTTTTGTTTTGTTTTTAAGTTCCCTTCTGTTTCCTGATCATTTTTATTTGCTCTTGGACCTTTTTTTTTTTTTTTCTTCCTTACCCTGATCTTTCTCTTTCATATTGTTACTTTCTTCAAATGTCTGGTGATCCTTAGTATTCTTTTCTCATTTAAGAATTAGACAGTAATAAGATGTTTATAAGCTGTGTGCATGTGGGTGGTTTGTTGTTGCTGGCTTCCCTTTAGGATGAGGAGGTGGGTAGTTGACCCTGATGGGGCAGGCATTGGGGCTTAGAGAGTGGATGTCTGTGTGGCCCTAGAGCTACCCAGGTACCCAGGCAGTCATTATTTTCCTTAGAACTCTTTTGCTTAGGGATAAGCACCTGGCTTTTGTGCCACAGGTGGGTTCACTGAGGCATTGGAGGTAGACATTGAATATTACATATTCAGAACTTTCAGTTAATTTTTCTATTTTCATGTATGTGTTATTCTGATTTCTGCTTTTCCCTGACTGTTGATAGTACTAAGTCTTGGGGGTTTTCTAGAGTAGAATAACTTTAACTTTCTTCTTGACCGTAGCCCCCTCCCTTTGCACTCTGGGTTGTCATTCCTCTATACTGCCTAATCAGTTAGTCTGCTTTCTGTCTTCCCAAAATTGGTCTCAATTTCTGGTTCGCTGATGTCCCCCCTTTACCATTCTTTTCATCAGTGTACATTTATATTTTTATTAATTCCTTCATCATCATTTTAATGAGGACAGAAATTTGTGGCCAGTTGGCTATATTGATTCAGATGCCTCAAAATATTACTTGTTACCTAATAAACTTCAGTTAAATCACACACTACACTTTCATTGTTCATAATTATACAAGTGCATAGAAAAGAGCCTGTTAGGAAGTACATTCCTTTTTTAGTGGAAATTTAGTTATTTATTGCCTATTTGGTTACATTTAGTAACCCTTTTAATGTATGACATGCTGGTGAGAATGAGCTCCTTTACTTCTCTGGTCTATCCCTCCTCTTCCTTCTAGTTCCTTCTTTTACCAGAAATAAAATTCTGGTAAGAAATTATAAATATAGTCATGTGTGGATGTTCTGAATACAATATATTTTTAATAACTGTTCAAAAGTAAAGCCTTTCATACATTGTCTGGAAAATATTTTTACAGACTCTTTTTTTTTTTTTTTTTTTTTTTTTTTTTTT
>NW_007727019.1:19806-53507 GCF_000696425.1 Galeopterus variegatus
CCGAACCCTCAGGCAGGAGCGCCGCCGCGCTTTCCAAGCGGCGCACTATCCAGTGCGCCACCGGGCCGGCCCCTTTACAGACTCTTTTTAAAAACACTTGTACATAACAGCTTATAAACATGTAGTTAAAGTCTTTTTGGAAAGCATTTATCATCATTTGCACCTTGTTGTAATGCCTTATTCGTGAGGAGGAATAGACAGACATATGGCTCTTATATTTGAGAATATGACCTATTTCTATGGTCATATTGCAAGTTTTACAGTCTTCATTGGTTTGCAGCTTAATATTTTTGCTTCATTTGATTTATTGTGCCTACTTATGGGTTTGTGAGTTCCCAGTTAGAATGAAAGCCTTTTGAAGTTCATCATTGTATATCTAGCACTTAAAATTAAAAATTAAAGTGCCTTTATCATGCTCATATCTGCTCCCCAGATTAAAAAAAAATTTTTTTCCCCCTATTTTGAGCTTGAAACTTTTGCCTGCTCTCATGACCCATTTAGTTAAAATGCTTGCTGTCTTCATTAGGAGCCATTAACACTTCGAAAAAAGTTTTATTTTGTCTGACATAGCTATAGATTTTACTTGTTTATTCTTCCCCACCCCCAGGCCAACTTCTTAATAATTATTCTTACAGGTTGTCACCAAAATATATTGAATTCCCTCCGTTTACCTTTAAAGTAGTTGTGATATTTATTTTTAGTAATTCTAGAAAGTATAGAAAGGGTTTAGTGTTATCATACTTTGTATGGGTGTTATAAAGATACATGAGAATAATAAGATGTGTAAATCAGAATTGATTATTTTATTTAGAGAATGAGAAAATGTTAAAATTAAAAAAAAATTTTTTTCTGTCTCTGTGAACCTAAGAAAATATTTATTTATTTATTATTTTTGCTTTGTGTTTTTTTGGCAACTGACTGATACAGGGATCAAACCCTGTACCTTGGTGTTATCAGCACCACACTCTAACCAACTGAGCTCGTTGGCTAGCCCGGAAAATACTTTCTTAATATTAGATTTTAAAAAAATAAGCATTTGATTTGTTTAGTCTTTTGGGCAATTGGCATATTATCTTTTTATGAGATACTAAATTATTTGTGGTATATTTTATTTTTTTGGTGGCTGTCTAGTACAGGGATCAAATATTTCTGGTATAGTTTAAATATTTAAAAATAATTTGGTAGTCATAAAATTACTCCTGTCTAGCCTTTGCTGAGCACATTATTTTTTTAAAGAAATTTATTAGTGAGCTTTTGAAACAACTTAATCTCACGTAATTATTTGGTTATATGTATAGATACCTGAGTTGCATGAAGATTTAAAATATTTGTGTCCTTTAGATACTCAAAGATTATTGAATAAATAAGTGAACTAGTGATGCCTTAAAAATAAATCCTAAGCACGGTCAGCTTGCTGATTTTTTTCACCTTGTTATTTGTAGGTTTTGAGTTAAAATATAAAAGTACTCAAAGATTATTGAATAAATAAGTGAACTAGTGATGCCTTAAAAATAAATCCTAAGCACGGTCAGCTTGCTGATTTTTTTCACCTTGTTATTTGTAGGTTTTGAGTTAAAATATAAAAGTACTCAAAGATTATTGAATAAATAAGTGAACTAGTGATGCCTTAAAAATAAATCCTAAGCACGGTCAGCTTGCTGATTTTTTTCACCTTGTTATTTGTAGGTTTTGAGTTAAAATATAAAAGTACACTGAGTGGGCACTGTGCTCCTGTTCTGGCTTGTGCTTTTTCCCATGATGGGCGGATGCTGGTCTCAGGGTAAGCTATTTAGTTTAATTTTCTGAAACTATTTTGATATGAAATAGAACAGACATACAGAAAAGTATGTAAAACATAAAAGAATAGCATATGCATACTCAAGTATTGTTAGCTGCTAATAAAATTTCTCACTGTGTTTTAGCTGGAATTTAATATTTAAAGCTATAACTGATTTTTTACATCAAGAATGCATTATATGCTTCTCATCTTGTCTTCGATTTAATGTTTGAACTTTTAAAGTATAATTTCTATTTTGAACTTGTGACAAAGATTCTGTAGCCAATACTCATCATTGGATGGCCTACTGAACAGAAATTGTAAGCCTTCTAATAGGTGTGACTCCTGTGGTCAAACTATAATCAGCTACTTTTTAATAATAAATACAAATGTTAATGTTATACAGAGTGTAGTAACACTTATATTTGCAGATGTTTTCTCACCTTGCAACATATGTCATGGTGGCATAAAGACTATTTCTAAGAGGGGGGAATACCAGATAGAAGCATATTTATCTATTGCTTTTAATTATGTGCTTTGTTATATTTTAGTTTTCTTTGTATGATGATCTTTTCCCTGCTAGAATAAACCCAGATGGTTGCTTTTCATTTTTATACCACTAAAAGGAACCATGTAGTTAACATCAAGTTTAGAATTATAACTTTCAAAAATGGGTCACAATCAAAACAGGTATATATAGATTAGTAATTAAGGCACAGCCATATGCATGGTAAAAAGCAATACTATCTGAAGCAAAGCTGAGTAGTAATAGTTTTCTTTTTTTTTGTAATGGTTTTTCCATTTGAGTTACTAACTTGACGTGGAATTATGTTTTATGTATGTATCATAGGTGCTTGTTCTCTTTATGGCTACATAGTGTAAATAGCATATGCTGTTGTTTTAATGACGTGTATAATTTTCTGTTAAATTATATATATATAACATATCGTTTTTTGAATAAGAGTTCATACATATGAACAGAAACAGACTGCATTCTAAATGTTTGTATGTCAGATTTCAGCCTTTCCTTAAAAAGTTACTAAAATGCTTTAAAAAT
This sequence comes from Galeopterus variegatus, assembly GCF_000696425.1. Lineage (NCBI taxonomy): Eukaryota > Metazoa > Chordata > Mammalia > Dermoptera > Cynocephalidae > Galeopterus > Galeopterus variegatus. Next base: position 22,641 of record NW_007727019.1, read on the forward strand.
ACTAATTACATAAATGCTATACTTTGTTTTTACAGAACTTTTCACCCATAATTTTCTTTTTCTTTTAAAGATCAGTGGATAAATCTGTCATAGTATATGATATTGTAAGTATTTCAAAATCTTCTGTGTGATCCATGTAAATTATATTTAATAGACTACTGAACTTAAGTTTAGTTAAGCACTATAGAAAAAGTATGTATGCTTTTTGTTTAGTAGGCCCCAAAATATAACATGTACATTTTCACAAATGTTAAAATAGTTATGCAGGTAAGGTATTGGTTCTGGTACAAGCCCTTAAATATTTCAATAATTATTTTAATATGGACAGATTTTAAATCTGATCAGAGAAAATACAGATTTAAAGAGCACCAATATCTAAAAAATTACTTTCCGTCAATTATTAAACTTTTATACCAGGCTTCTATAACAACAAAGAATGAATGTTTACCCCAGGGTTTTTGGAGAGTATTACTGAGAGTGCGGCCTATCATTCTTAGAGTCCTGGCTTGATTTAGAGACTAGCATAAGAAAGAGTAGGTCATCATGGACTTGGAAAAAGGGAATTTTTGGCAGTTCCATGTGACTGAGTTGCATGAGTATAAAGAAAAGTGAATGTTTTACACGTAACAAAGATGTAGTTGATGAAAGTATTCTCTAAGAGAAATCAGTGTTGGGTTGAGCCTTGTAATGATTGAGTTCAGACTGTAGCTATGCCAGCAAGAAAATGGAGATGTAAATCATCAAAGTGTAGTGGGTCAAGCAGGTAATCTAAACTAGTCTTCTACGCGGAAGTTCAAGTCACTGAGAGTTCTGGCAGGAAATGGGAAAGAATACTCAAGCAAGGTGAAGTAAATCCTTAATATTTCTCATGAACTTCTCATGAGATTTTACATCCACAAAAATAATGATAGCATTACATTTTCTCTGTAAAATATGTGTGAGTTCCAGTTAAATACACCTAGATGTTGGATGGCCACCTAAGTGTACTCAAAATCTAAGTGACTGTATTAGTCCATTTCTATAGCTTATAACAGAAATACCTGAAACTGGGTAATTTGTAAAGAAACAATATTTATTGCTTACAGTTTCAGAGGCTGGGAAGTCGAAAGTCCAGGGAAAACATCTGGTGAGGACCTTCTTTGGTGGTGACTTCAGTGACAGAGGGTATCACATTGTGAGTAGAGAGAGAGCGAGCTTCTCATGTGCTCTCCTTTTAAAGCCATCAGAACCATGCCCATGGCCACTATTAAACCAGCTTATAACGCAGTGAATGGATCAGTCCATTCACTCGGCATGGTACTCACAATCCGGTCATCTCTTCAAGGCCTCACCTTTCAATTACCATAATGGGATTTCCCATCCTCAACAATTTCAGTGGGGGTTAAACTTCAGTGAATTTGGGGGGACATTCAGTCTACACAGTGAACAATTTCTACCCACTGGTCCTGCAGTGTTTACAAGTCAAATGCCATAGTAAAAATTCAAATTATTTCATATAATAGAAGTTTAGGTTGCTATTAGTTCAAACAAATCAGCAAATGCCAGGGGTCTACTATACTAAAACTTCTAAGAAGATGGACAGTAGACAACAATGCTAATAATTGAGAAGAAGTGAAATAAGAACCTGATCATACTATTAGTTATAGATGCCAGTCTCTATTATTCATTGAGTAAAGTTTCAATTTACATTGGTTATTAGTAATAACTATTAGAATACATGTAGCATATAAACCATTTACATCAGGTGAGTCTTTATCAATAACTTCCCTTTTGTCTGAGTAAGTATAAAGCTGTTTTTGTTTTTCAGAATACTGAGAATATACTTCACACGTTGACTCAGCACACCAGGTCTGAAATTAACCTCTCTTTGTATTGATATAATTAAAAAATTAGTCAGAAGGTACATGTATTAGTTCGTTTCTGTTGCTTATAACAAAATGCTTGGAACTGGGTAATTTATAAAGAAAACAAAATTTATTGCTTACAGTTTCAGAGGCTGGGAAGTCCAACACAGTCCAGGGAACACATCTGGTGAGGGTCTTGGTGGTGGCAACAGTGACCCAGGGGTCTCACATGGTGAGAATGGTGGAGCAGACGGAGACTCACATGCTCTCCTTTTAAAGCCCCCAGAACTACGCCCCTGACCACCATTATTAATCCATTCACTATGGCATGGTCCTATGATCTAATCACCTCTTCAGGGCTCCTCCTTTCAATTATCATAATAGGATTTCCCACCCTCTTTACACCGTCACAGTGGGGACTGAGTTGGGCAGACATCAATTCACAGCAATACATAATAGTTGTATTTATTAATTAGGTATGTCACAACTTGTGCCTTTGCACCCAATATCCTTTTACTTGCTACTGGATCAATGGACAAAACAGTGAACATCTGGCAATTTGACCTGGAAACACTTTGCCAAGGTTAGTAAGGACATCATCTTTAAACCAGCTTGACTCCACTAACCGTTAAAATCAGAAATTCAGTAAGTCTTTTGAGAAGTTATTTACATTGCTTCTCTCAATATAAAGTATACATCCAAATTTAATATACTTTTAAAATAGTTTTACAGAAGCCAGTGTTAAAGTAGTTGACTTATGTTAAAAAAAACTGTTGATAAATGCTTTGAGGTCGGTGCATAGTCATGTATATCACACCTCCCATGGTTTTATAAGCTGTTTATTTCTACCTCATACTGATTTTTCAGATAAATATGGCCTGAGGACAATAGAAATTATAATTATATTTTGTTCATTTTATTTTTGGCCTCATCAAGCAACACTGGCATATAATTTGGGAGTTTTATTTTTATTACTATAAGAATTAACCAGATACTGGTGCTGATTTACAGATTTTAGAGCAAATAGAACATCTTTGCTGGTATAAATTTATGTAATAAAGAAAAATTGCTTTTCTGGAGTGAAAAAGAAAAAAGTGCAAAAGAGTTAATGTTAATGTTGTATTAACTAGATAATATTAAATGACTTAATTATAAATAGTGATATTTGATTTTTTAAAATTCTTAAAAGGAAATTAAATTAGTAAAACAAAGATATAAGGAAATTTCATTTACTTTGTAGTTCCAGTGCAAATGTTTATAAAGGCAGTTTTTTTTGTTTGTTATTTCGTGTGTGTGTGTGTGTGTGTGTGTGTGTGTGTGTGTGTTTTAAGCAAGGAGCATGGAAGATCAGCTGAAGCAATTTACTGAAGATTGGTCAGAGGAGGATGTCTCAACATGGCTTTGTGCACAAGGTTTAAAAGACCTCGTTGATATTTTCAAGATGAATAACATTGATGGAAAAGAACTGTTGAACCTTACAAAAGAAAGTCTGGCCGATGATTTGAAAATTGGTAAGATTAGTGAAAAATAGGCAGTCTTAAAAATGACTTTAATAATTTATTCTGGGGTTGGTTTTAGTTGCATTAATGGTTTCTTAATGTTTTAGCATAGTGATTATTCTGGTATATGTCTTTTTATAGAAGAAGAGTATGTTTTTATTAGGTAGGGAAAAGAAAATGTTAGATAGCATTTCTTTGGGTAACTAAACCTACACCACAATTGTAATTTTAAAAACTTACGTATTTAAAAATTGAGATATAATTCATGTACCATAAAATTCACTCTTAAATATACAATACAGGAATTTTTAACATATTCAGAGTTGTGCAACCATACCACTATTTAATTTCAGAACATTTTCATCATCCCAAAAAGAAACCTGTACCCATGAGCAGTCACTCCCTACTCTTCTTTTTCCCCAGCCCTTGGAATCATTAATCTACTTTCTGCCTGCACATATTTGCCTATTCTTGACATTTCATATAAGTGGAATCATACAGTATGTGGCCTTTGTGTCTGGTCTGTTTCACTTAGCATGTTTGCAGGGTTCATCCATGTTGCAGCATGTATAAGTCCTTCATTTGTTTTTATGACTAATTTTCCATTGTATGAATTTATTACTTTTTGCTTATACATTTATCAGTTGATGAAATTTGGGTTATTTCCTTTTTTTTTTAGGTATTATGAATAATGCTGCTATAAACATTCATGTGCAAGTTTTTGCTTGGGCATTTGTTTTCCATTTTCTTGGATATACAATTAGGAGTAGAATTAATGGGTCATATAGTAACTCTGTGCTTAACATTTGAGGAACTGCCAGACTGTTTTCCAAAGCAGCTGTGGTATTTTACAATCCTACCATCAATCTATGAGGGTTTCAGTTTCTCTACATCCTCACCAAAGCCTGTTTGCTTTTTTGATTATAGCCATCCTAGTGGTTGTGACATGGTTTCTCATTGATTTTTTTTTCTTTTTGTCCTTTTTGAGACTGGCTGCACCTCGCTCAGCCAGTGAGCGCACCGGCCATCCCTATATAGGATCCGAACCCACGGCAGGAGCACTGCTGCGCTCCCAGCGCCGCACTCTCCCGAGTGCGCCACGGGCTCGGCTCCTCATTGATATTTTGATGTGCGTTTCCTTGATGACTAATGATGTCTTGGCCCATTGGGGCTGCTATGACAAAATACCGTAAACTGGGTGGCTTATAAACAGCTGAAATTTATTTCTCACAGTTCTGAAGGCTGGGAATTCCAAGATCCAGGCACTGGAAAAGTTGGTGTCTAGAGAGGACCTGTTCCTGGTTCATAGATGGCACCTTACCCCTATGTAGTAGAAGAGGCAAGCTAGCTCTCTTTTACAAGGGCACTAATACCATTCATGAGTGCTTTACCCTCATGACCTAATCACCTCCCAAAGGCCCCACCTCTTAACATCATCACATTGGTGATTAGGTTTCAACATATGAATTTTGGGAGGACATATTCAGATGATTGCAGATGTTGAGCATCTTTTCATGTTCTTTTTAACTGTTTGTATATCTTCTTTGGAGAAATATCAATTCAAATCCTTTGCCCATTTAAAGAGCTGGATTATTTGTCTTTTTATCATTGTGCTTTAAGAGTTGTTTATTATTCTGGATATTAGATTCTTACCAGATATATGGTTTGGAAATATTTTCTCCCATTCTGTGGGTTATCTTTATATTTTCTTGATAGTATCTTTCGATACACAAAGTTTTACATTTTGATGAAGTCCAGTTTATCTGTTTTTTTCCCCCTTCTGTTGCTTGTGCTATTGGTGTCATATCTAAGAAGCCATTGCTTATTCCTTAATCTTGAAGATTTACACCTATGTCTTCTTCTATGACTCGTAAAGTTTTAACTTTTCCATTTAGGTCTGTGATCCATTTTGACTTAATCTTTTAATATGGTGTGAGGTGGGGGTTCACTTAATTCTTTCAGATGTGCATATCCACTTATCCCATCACCATATGTTGAAGAGACCATTCTTTTCCTTTTGAGTTGTTTTGGCACCTGTTGTAGAAAATCAATCGATCATAAATGTGAGGGTTTATTTCTAGACTCTCAGTTCTGTTTCATTGATCTATATGTCCATCCTCAGGCTGGTATCACACTGTCTTGATTATTGAAGTTTTGTAGTGAGTTTTGAAATTGGGAAGTGTGTGTCCTCCATCTTTGTTGTTGTTTTTCCGAGATTGTTTTGACTATTCTGGGTCCCTTGCATTTATGTATGAATTTTAGGATCAACTTATCAGTTTCTGCAGAGCCACCTTATTATATGGTCGTATTAAATCTGTAGATCAATTTGGAGATTCTTGCCATTTTAACAATATTAAGCCTTCCAGTCCATAAACACAGGATGTTTCATTCAGGTCTTCTTAATTTCTTTCAACAATGCTTTGTAATTTTCAGTGTAAAAGTCATTTTCGAAGTGTTCAATTCAATGATTTTTCATGTATTCATAGAGTTGTGCAGTCATCACCACTGTCTAATTTCAGAACATCTTCATCCCCCCAAAAGAATTCCTGTATTGGTTAGCAGTTATTTTCCATTCTGTTCTCTCCCTAGCTACTAGAAACCACTAATCTACTTTCTGACTCCATGGATTTGCCTATTCTGGACATTTCTTGTAAATGGAATCATACAGTATGTGTTCTTTTGTATCTGGCTTCTTTCATATAATATAATACTTTTTTTAAAGTATTCAAAGTTCATCTATGTTCTTGTAGGGTTATTAATTGACCCAATTTCAATATTGGTGTATCAGGGAATAGGGACACACAAGGAGAGGGAGAGATAGGGGAATGGCTGGTTGGTGGAGTAATCAGAACACACAACATTTATCCATTAAGTTTGCCATCCTGTATAGGCATGGTTCTTAGTGCCCCAAAACAGTTACAGTAGTGACATCCAGGATCACTAATTACCAATCGTCATAAAAGATATTATGATAATAAAGTTTGAAATTTTGTGAGAATTAACAAAATGTGACACAGAGACACTCGAGCATATACTGGTGGAGAAATGGTGCTGATAGACACAGGATTGCCACAAAACTTCAATTTGTAAAAAAAAAACCAGTATCTGAAAAGCACAATAAAGTGAGGTATGCCTGTATGTGAGCCCTTTTAAATCGCTAGGAAGCTTGTGGAGAAATGGTGCTGATAGACACAGGATTGCCACAAAACTTCAATTTGTAAAAAAAAAACAGTATCTGAAAAGCACAATAAAGTGAGGTATGCCTGTATGTGAGCCCTTTTAAATCGCTAGGAAGCTAATGGGCTTTTAAGACCCTAAATAGGCACTTTTGTGTTGAAATAGCTATCTCTTGAATTTGGATAGTGACCTCATAAAAAATCTGAGGGAATCTCTGAGTCATAGGTATTTTTACAGAATCATTCAATATGTAAAGAAATCATTGATTTGTGTTGTGGTGCTTTTAAAAAATTGTTTTAAAAACCCTCAATTTGGTTTTAAGAATGGCGTAAGAAAGAAGTCATAGGAAAGCAGTCCCTAAGCAGCGGGTAGCTGCTAGGTTGACTTGCCATATTTACATAAATATGGGCAACAAGCCCAGATAGATTTAAACAGTTTATTACTATGGCACAGCAGGCAGCATGAGATTCACATTCTAATTGATTCCCCTTTCTCCCTAAGTCTCATGGGGGTGATTTGTGTTTATGTCATAGCTGAGGAACCTTGAGCTTATGAAACCCCCAGTCTTGTAAGGTAACTGCTAGCCCAAGAGGAAGACATCTTTATATTCATTAGGAAACAAATGTGCCCTGTGACTGGGAGGGAGACACTGTCTCTAGCTTCCAAGGACGTTTACAAGTGTTCTTGAAAAGATTGAGAAAAAGGTATGTAAGACATCTATAAACACCATGGAGAATTACCTCTGAACAGAAAGCTGATTTGGCCTTTTACAGGAACAAGAGGCATTTCAAATGTTATTTTCTTCTACCTACCCCACCCCCAATACTCCAGCCTAAAGTAGAACTGTCAACTAGTTCTAAAAATGTAAATAGCCAATAACACTAAATTTCCTAAAATTAATTACACTAGAACTCCTAAAATTAAAAATTAGGATAATTTTTAAAAATTAATAAAAACGAATGGAACTGTGCATGCAGTTTTGGACAAACAGGTGAGCTTTATTTGTGACTTTCATGTAAGAATCAGCAAATATATCCAATTTTATTAAATTTAAAAATCTTATAACATTGAGTTTTTACATTAACCCAACATCTATAAAAATGATTTGTAAGAAACATTTTGCTGTATAAATTAACCCCCCAAAAAATGAAACTTTTCTGGATTTTGTGGCATATATTAGTGTCTGGCAACCTGAAATTCTTGAACCTGCAGAATCTAAGGTTGTTTAAAATAAGCTATTAGCTGCTGATATATTTTAGCCATACACTATTCTATACTACAAAGATTCACTAAGGAATTTATAAAGAAAACAGTTTTATGTGGTAAAACAGTATGTCAAAAGATTTTTTGTTGTAGTAAAGTCTATTTGCTGAAGACCTGCATGAAGATTACTAGTAGTTCTCCAGCCCTAACAGAATAATTTCTTTCCAGAATCTCTAGGGCTACGTAGTAAAGTGCTCAGAAAAATTGAAGAGCTCAGGACCGAGGTGAAATCCCTTTCTTCTGGAATTCCTGATGAATTTATATGTCCAATAACTAGGGAACTTATGAAGGATCCAGTCATTGCATCAGGTATGTGTGATGCTATAGTAAATTGCAGGGCATGTTTGTGTTAAATGAATACATAAGGTAGATAGTTCACAGAAGTTTGCTTAAATGTGATGAATTTTCACAATTCCTGTTTTATTTCTCATAAGTAGTTTCTGGGTTTTTTAAATAACTAGGGAACTTATGAAGGATCCAGTCATTGCATCAGGTATGTGTGATGCTATAGTAAGTTGCAGGGCATGTTTGTGTTAAATGAATACATAAGGTAGATAGTTCACAGAAGTTTGCTTAAATGTGATGAATTTTCAAAATTCCTGTTTTATTTCTCATAAGTAGTTTCTGGGTTTTTTATTTTTTAAGAACTCATTAGACCTGGGTGAACAATTGAATGTTGTATATTTCATAATAAATAAAATTGGACAGAGTAGGTTTGGAGTCGACACAAAAGGATTAAGTTTTATAAGTTAAACTTGTAAAATGTGTATTTAGTTACCAGAATGCAAAGATAAAATACTATTTTTTTGAGTAGACTGTTATGGTCTCTTATGTTTATTTTGTCTATTATGAATTTAAACAACCTTACAGAAGTAGAATTTAAAGATGATAAATGTGTTAGTCTGATTCAGTTGCTTATAACGAAATACCCAGAAATGGGTAGTTCGTAAGAAAACAAAATTTATAGCTTACAGTTTTGGAGGCTGGAAAGTTCAAAGTCCAGGGAACACATTTGATGAAGGCCTTCATGGTAGTGACAGTGACCCAGGGGTCTCACATGGCAGAAAGTGGCAGAGCAGAGAGAGTGATAGCTCCTCACTGCTCTCCTTCTAAAGCCCTGAGTACCACGTCCATGACCACCATTTTTAATCCATTTACTAGGCATGGTCCTCAGAATCTAATCGCCTCTTCAAAGCCCTACCTTTCAGTTACCATAATAGGATTTTCCACCCTCTTAACACTGTCACAGTGGGAGTCAAGTTTTGGGGGGACATTCAATCCAAGGCAATAAAGTTGTGGCATCCTACATTAATCTCTAATCATTGTCAGTGAACATAGATGTATGTACTCTAATAATGAGTGACTTCACATTATAGTGTTTCTTTTTTAAAAAAATTTTTGGCCTAAAACTTTATTATATACATTTCTGAATATTAGTCTATGTAATTTTCATTTGTAATATCTTTATTCCATTGTGGCTGTATGCTACATTTTGTTTGACTCTTCTAGTTGGTGTGTGTATGTGTCTGCAAATCTTTATATTGTAAATAGCATTACACCAATATCTTACATGCTTCTTTCTGTTGTTACCATTACTTAGGTAATGTTATTTCCAGGGGATGTGTCCCCAAGCAGAAATAACCAATCAGAGACTATTTTATAAATATGAAAGAGAACAGTTTTAATAAATTTTGTTAGATTTATTAGGTAGTTTTCGGGGAGGGGGGGAGCTAGAGTACTACCAGCACTATACTTGTGTACTTGTTTTCCCACAGTTTTGTAATCATTGAATTTTATAGCTCCATTTATTTTTGCTAGTTTAATAATTGTTTGAAACTGTATTCCTTACATTGCTAGGGAGGCAATGAATTTTTCTACATGGCAGTTTACCATTTAAATATGCTTGAGTATTCATCTATATGGTTAATTAACTTATCTGAAGGACTTAGATACTCACCTTATATATTTTGTCCACATGGTTAGTGGGACAAGTCATTAGAGTCTTATTTTAATAAACTTGATTGTCTCTATTTGCTCTGAACATTGGAGGCAATATATTTCATTAATATAACTATAAACAGTTTCTCCCGTTTAAAAAAATGACTAGCTTTCTTACATTTGGAATTTTATATTTGCTCTGAGATAATGATTAAAGTGAGAACCTGTTTGTATGTTTTGCAAATATCTTTTTTAAACTGTAACGTAATATATGCTTATTATGCTAAAAAAATTTCAAACATAAAGGTTTATAAAGTGAAAAATCACCTTATCTGGTCCTAAGTCCCAAAGGCAAGAATTAGTACCAGTTTAGCATAAAATTCTGGATATTTTTCACTGGGTATGCTTAAATATCCCATTTTTAATACTAATAGAATCAAGCTATTTTTGTAAAATGGTGTACACTGTTGTGCATCATGTTTGCTTTTTTTGTTTGGTAAAATGTCCTTGGACATTTACCTTTTTAAAATATATAGTCATCTCTAAATGCTGTTTTAATTTTTCTTGATTTAGTTCCCAGGGAAAGAAGCAGGCATCACTTTATCTACCTTGTTCCTTTTTAAAGGATGCCTGATATTTAAGTATATCTTTGTCCTATAACTTATTTGATTCCCTGTTGATTTTTTTCTGTTATAAACTGTGCAGCAGTAAAAGTGTATATAATTTTCCTTGCAATCTTAATGTGAATATTTTTCTAGGATAAATTACCTACAGGTGAAATTACTGAAGGGTATTGACAAATTGCCCTCTCAACAGAGCACAGAGATCCCTATTTCCCCCCATCCTTGCCTATACTGGATATTAGCAATCTTTTAATCTTTCTTAATCTGGTAAGAGAAAAGGAATCTCAGTTTGCATTTCTTTCTGTAATACTGAGGTTGATTACCTTTTTATGTTTTAACCATTTATAATTTTCTTATGTGATTCTTATTCATAAACATGTAGTTCAAATTCATTTCCTTTATTTTAAGTTTTTATTCTTTAGTAAGAAATATACTTATAAGAGGCAGTGTGGCACCAAAGAGCCAAACTACCTGGATCTGTTTCACTACTTGTTAGCTGTGTTTCCTTGTGGGAGGCCATACAACCTCTCTGTGCCTTATTTTCCTCATATACAAAATGGGGATACTAGTACTTACCTCATGGGATTCTTGTAAGGATCTAATCAGTTAACGTAAGGTACTTAAAACACAACATAATTTTCTATGAGTATAGCAATGGCTATATATTTTTGGCTCTGGTATGTTATATCAAGACTCTTGTTTGCATTTGTAAGAAACTCAATGCAAGTTAGCTTAAGCAGGAATGACGATTTATTAAAAGTGAGTCTCAGGAAATACTGGTGCCAGAGACTTGAGTGTAGTCAGGGTTCTGTCTCTTATCTATTCAGAGGCTTCTGAGTATTCACTTTATGTGATGTTCAATGTTTTTTTCTCACATGATATTAAAACATGACCACCAAAAGGTACCAAATTTTACAGTTCCACTCACCAGAGAGACCAATCTGACATTTTTTTTTCTGGCCCCAACTCCAAAAATCCCAGAGAAAGGAATCATCGGTCTAATTTGAGCCAAGACCCTACTGCAGTAGTAATGCACTGTAGGAACAAGGCAGAGTAGTATGATTTGCCCAGCTGTGGAGAGTAGGGTCTTCCATAAACATGGCAACCTCATGACAAGGAGAGTGATGGAAGGGGGTGTGGTACTGACCAAACAATAAATATCCACTACAGAGATTTTCCATGCCTTTACGTTCTTAGTAATATATGCTTTCAATTCACGTTTCTTTTTTTTTTTACCCAAAGATTGTTAGGAAAACTGTTTTAAAATTTGCAAGTGGTTTGGTTAGTTTTGAGGCTGTTTTTTGGGGAAAAGGTGTTTATCAGAGAATATAAAAGAGTGTTTCTTTGGGAATTTGAGATTTTCTTTGTATATTGGTTCATTGTTAACTTTCATAAAATTTCAGTGGATATTTATAAAAGAAGTATCTTCTCTTTGAAGAATTTTTTTTACATTATTGACATCAATATACAATGTATCAGTATATTAACAGTATATCAACATATAGATGTCAACCTTGTTAAATTATCTACTTCACATCCTCTATAACATGGCTGTCCAGTAGAATGTTTAGTGATGATAGAAATGTTTTCACTCTGTGCTGTCTAATATAGTATCCACTAGCCACATGTGTTTATTGAGTACTTGAAATGTGACTGAGGAGCTGAACTTTTTATTTAATTTTGATTTAATTCAGATGACCACATGTGTATACTATATTGGACAGACTTTTTATTTAATTTTGATTTAATTCAGATGACCACATGTGTATATACAGCTCTATAATCTAACTTTTTTGGAAATTTTGAGGTATAATTTACACACAATACCTTTCCATTTTAAGTGTACAATTTGATGAGTTTTTATAAGTGTATACACCTTTGCATGTACCATCACAGTCAAGATATACAAATATTATCATCGCAGAAAGTTTTTTCCCTTTGTAACCAATCCCTTAGGTAACCATTGATCTGCTTTTCATCACTACAGGTTATATTTGTCTTTTCTAGAATTCGATATAAATGGAATCAACCAGTATCAACTCTTTTGTGTCTGGCTTCTTTTGCTTAATGTTTTTCAGATTGATTTATCTTGTAATTTGTTCCTTTTTATTGCTAATTAATGTTCCATTGCATAGATATACCAGAATGTTTGTTTATTATCAAGGTCAAATAACAATATAGAGATGAATCTCTAAACAAAACATCTTATTTGGGGAAATAGAATTGCAATTCAAGGCATACACATAGCCTGGGGTGGTCTCCAGTATGTCAAAGAACAAAGAAAGAGTTTGGGAGTCTTATTAGAGAGAGAAATGCTATGTATCATTTGAAGGAGAGCTCATTGACACTGACACTAGTGAAGCTTTTGGGAGTTGGCAAGCTGTGATTGGTGAGTGATGGCAATAGGTAAAACTAGTCTTAGAGTCATGGCAGGTCATTTCAGTAGCTACCAGGTAAAACTGGTCTAAGGGTTGCAGCCCTGTTTCAGCAGCTGGACTTGCAGAAAATTCTTGGAGCAGGTATTATGTGCCCCAATTGCTTGACCCCTCAACTCTGATTTAGTGTGGGAATGACAAGAATGACCCAGTTTGTACAACTTTCACATCATTAACCCATTAATGGACTTTTAGGTCTTTTCCACCTTGTGGCTATTTTGATTGGAACTGCTATGAAATTCATGTACAAATCTTTGTCTGGTAATGTCCCATTTTTCTTGGTTAAATACTTAGGAGTGGAATTACTGGGTTGTATGATAAGTTAATGTTTAACAGGATTGCCAAAATGTTTCTCAAACTGGCTTTACTATTTTAAGTTCCCAAATAAGAATTCTAATTTCTTCACATTCTTGCCATCATTTGGTATTGTTAGCCTTTTTAATTTTTGCAATTCTAGTTAGTGTGAAGTGGTATCTCATCATGCTTTTAATTCACATTACTACCTATTCATGTATCTTTTTTGTAATGTGTACTTTCAAGTCTTTTCCCTATTTTGTATTGTTATTGGATTGTGGGAATTCTTTTATTTTAACTTCTCAATATACATTGTAGTTGATTCTCTGACCCTTTACCTGTTCCTCTTTTCCTCCTCCCTCTCCCCTCCCCACCCACGTCACATCTGTTCACTTGTCTTAAGACAAGTGAACGGATTGTGATAATTCTTTAGGTATGTCTTCTGTAAGATAATGTATTCCATGTATTTTCTCCCAGTCTGTTTGCCTCATCATTTGTTTAATGGTGTCTTTCAAAGAGCAAAAGTTCTTCATTTTGATGAAGTCTGAATTATTTTTTGTGATTCATGCTTTTTGAATCCTAAGAAATCTGCCTATGCCAAGATTTCAAAGATTTTTATCCTATTTTCTTCTAGACATCTTATGGTTTTCAATTTTATGTTTAGATTTATGATTTATTTCAAATTAATTTTTGTATGTGGTATAAGACAAAAGTAAACTTTTGTTTTTTCCTAAATGGACATCCAGTTGTTCCAGCACCATTTATTGAGAAATCCTTTTCCCGTTGAATTCCTTTGTCACCTTTGTCAAATTCAACTGACATTATAAGTCTATTTCTAGACTTTCTGTGATGTTCCATTGATTTTTATGCTTATCCTTGTGCCAATTACCACAGTGCCTTAATTACTGTAACTTTATAGTTAAGCCTTGAAATCAGGTAGCGTAAATCATCTGACTTAGTTTATTTTCCAGAACAGTTGTGACTGTTTTTGATTCTTTGCATTTCCATACAGATTTCATTTTTAATTTGGTGGCTGGCTAGTACAGGGATCAAACCCTCCATATAGATTTTAGAATCACTTTCTCAGTTTCTTCAGAAAAAGCTTGCCAGTATTTTTATTGGGATGGTGTTTAATCTATACATCAATTGGGAATTGATAGCTTCAGTCCAAGAACGTGATATAGCGCTCCATTTATTTAGGTCTTCTTTTCTTTCTCGTAGCAGTGTTTTTATTTTAGTGTACAGGTTTTGCACATATCTTGTTAAGATTATTCTTAGGTAGTTCATTTTTATAACACTAGTTTTAAAAATTTCAATTTGCTTGTATATAGAAATACAATTGATTTTGCATATTGACTTTTGTCCTGTGACCTTACTACATTAATTTTTTAGTAATAGTGGCTTTTTAATAGGTCCTTAGACTCTTCACACATGATTATGTCATCTGCAAGTAGTTTGTATTTCTTTCTAATCTGTTTGCCCTATTTTTTTTTCTTGTTTCTTGTCACACTGGCCAGGATTTTCAGTACAATATTGAAAAGTGGTGAGAGCAGACATTCTTGTCTTGAATTCCTCTTAGTTAGAAAGCATCCAACTTTTCACCATTAAGTATGTTAGCTGCCCTCTATCAAGTTAAAGTTCCCTTCTATTTCCAGTTTGTGGAGAATTTTTTAAATGCTTATGTGTTGACTTAATGTTTCTCCTGTAGCCTGTCATATTATAGATTACTGTATTAATTTTCTATTGAATCATAGTGTCTCTCTTTGGAGATTGACTTCTTTCATTAAATATCACATTTGTGAGAGATTTGTCCATATTGTTACACAAAGCAGTAGTTTAATTCTCATTTCTGTGCAGTAGTCCACTGTGTAAATACAGTACAATTTATTAATTCTACTGTGGGTGGGTATTGTTGGCTATTATAAACAGTGCTGTCATGAACCTTTTTGTACATGTTTTTTGGTGAACATAGGTATGCATTTCTGTTGGGTCTATTCCGAGGAGTAGGTGTACATAAAGTTTTCCAGAGTAGTTAAATCACTTTATGCTTCCTGCAGCAGTATATGGGAATTCTAATTGCTCCATAGCCTTACTTACTATTTAGTATTGTCTGTGTCTTTAATTTTAACTTTTCTGGTACCACTCATTTATTTTTAAATTTTATTATTGAAGCAATTGTAGATTAAATGTGCAGTTGTAAGAAATGAGAGAGACATACTTTGTACTTTGCCCAGATTCCCCCACTGGTAATATTTCTCAGAATAATACTATAATATCACAACCAGGCGATTAACATCAATACAGTCCCTGGAAACCACTAATCTGACCTTCATTAAAAAATGTTATGTGCGGGCCAGCCCAGTGGCGCACTGCTACAGTGTGCTGCTTGGGAAGCGCGGCAGCGCTCCCGCCGAGGGTTCGGATCCCACATACAGACCGGCTGCTCACTGGCTGAGCGAGATGCGGGAGCAACACCGAGGGTTGCGATCCCGTTGCCGGTCCCAGTCCGGTACGGGCGCGACACTGAGGGTTGCGATCCGTTGCCGGTCACGAAAAAAGACAAAAAGGAAAAAAAAATGTTATGTGAATGGAATCATGCAGTAAATATCCTGGGATTGACTTTTTTTGTCGTTGTTTAGCATAATCCCTGGAGATTTACCTCCTATTAGTGTTCCTGTGGAAAACATACTAGTCAATTAAAAAGAAACCTCAATTCTCTTCTTTAATAGCAGAATTGAACCAATATCTTTATATTGTGATTATTGATACTTTGGAACTAATTCCTTCAAGCATATGATTCTAAAATATTTCGTTTCCTTTTCCCTCTTTTGTGAATTGATCACATGTCCTTTTTGACTCTCCCTCCCCCCAACCATAGTATTTTGGGAGGCTTATAGCTATTGAACTAACTGCCGCAGAAAAATTTCCTATATGTTTATATCTGTATTTCAGCATTCTTATACTGTATTTTTATTCATACTTTTAAATTATGAAAGCAGTGTGTGAATGGTGAAAAATAGTCAATAAAGAAACGTATTTTAAAAATATAGAGGCTCTTCTGTACTATGGTGCAGCTACTGATATGGTTTAGGTGTATCCTTCAAGATATTTTTCTATACAATATACTGTTGTTCTGTAACAATTGGGATATGATACGTACATTTAGAAAGTTACTCAACAATGTCTCAGAGTGCTTCTTGTCAGTATATTCAGAACTACTTCATTCCCAGCTGTGGGATAGTATTTCATGGTATGCATGTGCCCTAAATTAACTCTTACCCTGTTGACATCTTTTTCCATTTTTTGCCAACTTGCTACTCACCTGTAACAAGGATGTTTCTATAGAAAACATCCTCAGTCATACAGTATATACAAGTGTACTTGCATAAATATTACTGTTGGACAAATTCTTAATACCGATAGGAACTGCTTTATTTCAAAGTTTTAGTTTGTCTATTTAAATATAAGTTGTTTTAATTATGTTCACTTTCAATCTTTTAAAAAATTAGCTGGTCATTTTATGTTACAAAAGAAAATCTTTTTGATACTTAGTTTTTAGGTTTTGGTAATTACAATCAAAATGTTAATGGGGGGATGGGGTAAGGAGTAGAAATTAGATTTGCACCAGTCAGTTATTCCATATATTGTCTTTTTTTTTTCTTTTCAGGTCTATTCTGAACATTTAAATGAACTTCTTAGAAAAATCAATATTCACACTTATAATTCATGATATAAAAACCTACTAAAACCAAATCTAACCACTTTGCTTTTTCTCTAGAGCTTTCATAGTGTTTTTATGTATGGGGAACATACTCCCTGGTTTCTACAAGGGTATTTCAAAAAGTCTGTGGAAAGATTCATGTTATCTTTCCATGAACTTTTTGAAGTACATTTGTCACCAGTGGAAACTCATATTAAACTTCTGGCCAAACTGTGGCCAGTATAACTGAGTTCCCTATGGAAAGAAACCTGTACCTCTGCAGAGTGAAGGATTTGACATTTTATTCACTGCTACCACCCAAGAAACTGACACCCTGGCAAAGAAAAAAGGGCGTTCAACTAAAGGTGACAAAATACTATGTAATGACTGTATGTTCTGACAATGTAGAATATAATATAACTATAAAAAATGGAGAGTAGGGAATATGAAAAGTTGAATAAGCTGATTATTAAGTAAAAGCCTATTTGAAATTTTAGGTACTGGGGGAGATAAAAAGATTAAATGACATTAATGATATTCTTGGTCCCTTCTTTTAAAAAATATTATTAGCATGAAGGTAACCAGTAGATCAAAATTACAAAACTTCTTAGGCATCAAAAGAAATTTATGAAACCAGCTCCCATAGTGAGAGAATTTATCATTCTTTAAAATTTCAGTAAGTCATATATATAAAGTAAAAGATTCTGAGGTTAACAAAGCATAATCTAACTGTGCCATCCAACCTAAAACAAGATAGTTTCAACTAAAAGTAAAGAAGGAGGCACATACTTGTTGTCAGGGAAGATAGAATTGAGGCAAAGGAAGATACTGTATAATACTGAAGACTCTTACTCTCAGTGAAGCTAACCATTAGTAGTAGCTAGGTACCCATACAAAGCAACAACTTTCATGAAGCAGAAACTATAGGGTATAAGGAGAAAGACAGTACAGTAATAATACACTTGATCATTCTCAGTCCAAACAGATTAAAGACAAAAAGTTAGTAATATATCAAATTCTGAACCTTCAAAACAGAAAGTACACCTTTCTGAACATACATGGGACATTCATAAATATTAATATTTAAGCACAAACCACCACCAGAAATAACACAAACAGCATTGTCATTTCATTGGAATGTAACTAAGAAATCTTTTACTTGGAAGGTTAAAAACATGCTATCAGATTTATCTTGCCTGGTAGCAAATACATTAGCTGTTATTGAGGTCACAGTATTTGGCAGTAAAACTAACATGCACATCATTAATCAGTAATAGGCCAGTATGATGGTACTATATAAATAAAATTGATTATATTTTCCTACTCAAACTGTTTTTACAGTTCAACAGTAAGACAACTCAATTAAGAAATAGGCAAAGGATTTGAATAGCCCTTTCTCTGAAGAACATACATAAATGGCCAATAAGCACTTGAAAAGATGCTCAGCATCATTAGTCATTAGGGAAACGCATCAAAATCACAAGGAGAAACCATATCATACCTGCTAAAATGGGTAGAATTAGAAAGTTAGAAGATAAATGTTGGCAAAGATGTGCAGAAATTGCAACCTTCATATGTTGCAGATGAGAATGTAAATAGATGTGACTGCTGTTGAAAACAGTTTGGCAGTGCCTCAAAAATTTAAGCAGTTATGATGTGACCCAGCAATTCCACTTCGAAGTCTGTATCCAAGAGAACTGAAAACAAATGTTCATACAGAAAGTTGTACAGCATTGTTGATAATAGCCCCAAAGTGGAAACATCCCAAATGCCCACCAGTGGAGGAATGGATTTAAAAAAGCCATAGAATATTTGGCCATAAAGAGGAACAAATATTTATACAAGAACATGGATGAACCTTGGCAAAACATGCTAAGTGAAAGGAGCCAGACCCCAAAGGCCACATATTGTATGATTCCTTTTATGTGGACTGTCCAAAACAGGCAAATCCATGGAGACGAAAAGAAGATTAGGGGTTGCCAGGGGTAGAGAGGGGTGTGGGAGGAGTAGTGACTGCTAATGGGTACAGTTTCTTTATGGAGTGAAGAAAATATTCTGAAATATACCAAGAGCTGATGAATTTTATACCTGAGGGTGAATTTTATAGATGTGAAGTATATCTCAAACAATCACATGTAATACTACATTACATTTTGCCATAATGAACTATTATTCCATAATGAACTATTATTTCAGTGTACTGCTGGTTTCTTTTATTTACCTTAATTAAATTTTTTAGTTTTGTGTGTGTGTGTGTGTGCACGTGAGTGCTAACCAAATTAGGTTTTGTTTTTAATGCTGTTTGCTCCCTAAAATAATTTGAAGAGTTTTATTTTATTTTATATCATATCATTTTATAGTCTAGAATTATCTGGAGCTGAGACATTTGCTGTAAAGTGGTAGCTCTTTGGCTAATGTGGAAGCTATGCAACCAGGGTGGAGAATTGCGCCCTTGCAGAAGCAAAAGGATTTCTGTTTAACTCATGAGGCTTCTTGTAAAGGGAAGTGGGGAGGGGTTTGGTGCTGGAGTGGAAGACAAGGCCAGTGGCTATTTTGTGCTTATTGTGTGCACAGTGGTGCCAGTCGGATCCAAAATCCATCAGTTTCCTAAACAGGACTCGAGAAAAGTTGAAGTGTTAATATTCCATATATATGAAATAAATCTTCCCAAGTTAAAAAAAGGATGACCCAATAGAGAAGTGGGCAAAAAATATGAATAATTTGGCCGGCCCTTGGCTCACTCGGTAGAGTGCGGTGCTGATAACACCAAGGCCACGGGTTCGGATCCTATATAGGGACAGCCAGTTGGTTCACTGGCTGAGCCTGGTGCTGACAACACCAAGCCAAGGGTTGAGATCCCCTTACCAGTCATCTTTTAAAAAAAAAAAAAAAAAGAATAATTTGCAGTAAAAAGAAAAACAAATGGCTCAAACATAAAAAAAAAAAAAAGTTCTATACCAGACAGTACTATACCACTGCTTACCTAGGTATTGGTAGAAATCCAAGAGTTTGCCAATGTATTCTATTGGTGAGGCTGTAGGGAAAAGGCATTCTCAAACACTGCTGGTAGGAATGAAAAATGGTAGAGTTCCTATAGAAGGAAGTTGGCACTATCTAGTAAGATTATATAAATTTACTCTTTGATATAGCTATCTTCCTTCTGGAATCTCCTGAAAATACAGGTGACACAAGCACAAGACAGTTCATGGAAGCACTGTTTGTAAAAGGCAAAGATTGGAAACAACCCAAATGTCCACCAATACATCCATACAGTGGAATACTGTGGGAGAAATTTTTTTTATATTGTCATTACACAATGTAAACATTTTTTGTGGCCCTTTAACAATTTCTCCTGGTAAAAAATTTTAAACACACCAAGTTGCAAAATAGTGTATATATAGTATGCTCGCTTTTATGCAGAATGTATATATGCTGTTGTGTATACATGTATTTGCATGTATTTTCAAAAAGAAAAAGGTAAAAACTGATATACCTAGTTATCTATTTCAGAAGGGGCGGGAACAAGGATTAGACAGAAATAGAATAGACTCCTCTGAATGTACCTTTTTTTAGTTTTTACTTTGAAACTACGTAATTGTGATTTTCAAACAGTGTTTCAGTTAGAATACCCTAGTAGAGTTACCTGATGACAGAAAGAACCACAAAGAAATATTAAATTTCTTCCAGTCTTACGTTGGCAATGTACTGGCATTATTTTCAAACAATTCTATGCTTATTTATTAAAGCAAATAAGTTCATGTGTAAATGTACTTAGGAACCAAGATTTTCAGCTTAAGAGAAAAGAACTACAATATAAAAATGAAAATAATGAAGCAAAAAGTCATTACATGTGTGAAGGCAAAGGGCAAAGTACTAAAAAAACCATAGTGCTTTTTGTGTTTTGCATTGAAATCCCTTTACTGTCAAATTCTTGGTGGGACAAGTTCCATAATCTGTAGGTATGTTTCCCTGACTTTTCAATGTATTGACAAGTTTTGCTGAGTTATTTCAAAGGCTTCTTTTCCTTTCTTCTCTTCCACCATGTCTGAGTTTTGGGGGGGTCCTGGTCTCAGTTGTAGTTTTCAAAAGGAATCAGATAAAGTATTAAGAGCTTATAACGATAATGTTTAGATAATTTGTGCTTCATATAGTACTGCCCAGTCTTAATGCATCTCAAATGGCAGGATTTCAGGTGGTCTGACAGAGACATTTTGGGAAGACCATAAAACCACTTAAATCACAAAGGCTTCAGCAATAGAATTTTTACACTGAGTTCATTTCAGTAATCCTAACTTTTCCTCCATCACAAATAATTTGTGTATTTTTTTTTAGATGGCTATTCATATGAAAAGGAAGCAATGGAAAACTGGATCAGCAAAAAGAAACGCACAAGTCCCATGACAAACCTTGTTCTTTCTTCAGTGGTACTTACGCCAAATAGGACTCTGAAAATGGCCATCAATCGATGGCTTGAGACACATCAAAAATAGAATTTATTTTGTACTGTTTATTTTTTCAATCATTTCATTGGAATGATCTAAAGGCATCAATCGATGGCTTGAGACACATCAAAAATAGAATTTATTTTGTACTGTTTATTTTTTCAGTCATTTCATTGGAATGATCTAAAGGTAAATATTAATTAGACATTATTAAAAGCAAAACAGAAGTGGAAGAAACTTCTTAAATTTAGTTACCTATAAAAATTGTCCATTGATTCTTTAAAACACCAAGACCAAAGTTACACATCCAACCTCATTTCTGTCTTTCCTATAAAAACCTTTTTGTATTAGTGAAAAAAAATCTTAAGCTGTATAGAAATAAACTTTTACTTTAAATTGCTTTGCCCAAACTTATTTTTTGTGTCCTTTTAACCTTTTAAAAATATTTAAATAACTGAAAAAACTTAGCCTTGCTAGCAACAGCTGTGACCAGACTTAAGATTCTAAGTCAGATTTTTATCATGACCCAACACAGTTTAGTGTTCGCTCGTATTTGCATTACCTTGAAATGGAAATATGTGGGCACAAAGACAAATACACACTTTTAACTGAAAGATGATGATACAAATGTTTTGAAGAAGAAACTGTCATAACAGAGTTCAGTGTATTGCAAAAGTGTTTGAGAGTTACATAATTAAAGATATCCTGTTGACAGTAAAAACAGATAAGAAATTGTAGATTACTTTTCTTCATGCTTTCTTCCTATTTCAGGCAAAAAGACTAATTTTGACCCTTGAATAATTTGGAATTTCTAGAAGCTGTCACTCTTATTCTGAAACGATTATAAAATGAAATTAAAGGGCTAAGACTAATTTTGACCCTTGAATAATTTGGAATTTCTAGAAGCTGTCACTCTTATTCTGAAATGATTATAAAATGAAATTAAAGGGCTGGCCCGGTGGCGCACTGCTACAGTGCGCCGCTTGGGAGTGCGGCGGCGCTCCCGCCGAGGGTTCGGATCCCACGTACAGACCGGTTCCCGCTCACTGGCTGAGCGAGGTGCGGGCGCAACACTGAGGGTTGCGATCCGTTGCCGGACACGACAAAAGACAAAAAAAGGAAAGAAAAAAAAAAAAAATTAAATATGTATTTGGTAGTATTAATACAAAATATGCTTCTCACAATTTTCTTTAGGGCAACAAGGATTAAGGCAAGGCAGATAATTGTCACCAGGATATTCTCTACTTATCCATTGACTCAGAATGCAAAACAAATTCTATTAATAGTCTTTATTCCATATGGAAAAGTACAGTAGTTGTGCAGAAACAAAACTACATAACAAAAGGGTAAGACTTTCACAAATATTAAAACATACAATAAATAAGCCATAGTAGTTATAGCAGAACTCATGGAAAGCCTATAAAAAATGATAAAGCTGTTTGTACAAAGTACACTGTACACACACTCAGGAACAAATGTTGAAGAATGACATCACAAGGTTCCTATTCATACAAAACCATGATGATGTTCACAGGAACTTCATTACAACTATTTTTAAAACATTCTGCAAATATAGAACTTCCTTCCCCCAATTCTAGAAAATAAGTTTCACATCCCACCATAGAAAACAAAATACTCTCACCTCCCTCAAACTAGCATTTTAACATCCTCCACAAACACACCATTTTCATATAAAAAATACCTTTAAACCAAGGTTCATCCTGTACCTTATCTTTACAAATGAATAATACATCATTTTGGGCTTAAGTAGCACCTCAAAGGTGTTCCTATAAATGAGATAAAGTGCTGTTACTGGTATAATGTTAACACGCCACAATAATATGTCATTCAGTGCAATAACCAGCATGGATGAAGCTTACAAAGAACATGCAAATAAATGATTGGGGATTTGCTTTTTGTTTTTGCATTAACTATTTTGAAACAGTTGTATTTACAAGTCTGAATAAAACTGGGCTATTTAATATATACAACATGTGACTACTAATGATTGTACAACAAAACAAAAGCCACAACTAACCATACCTTAAGTATCCAAATTAAATATTGTCCTTAACAGACAGAAGGCTTGTTCCAAGAGCCTTATCATTACTAAAAACAGTTTTGGAACTAGCTGAGAGCTAATTTATAAGAGCCACTTAGATTGCTGGTCTTAGCATTTTAGCTCAAATCTAACTTGACCACCAATAATGATTCCGAATGGCTTATACTGTTTCCAAATATCAAAAACACCTTGAAGCATGAATATAGTTCCAAAAAAGGTGCTATAAAAATATTTTGAATAAGAACCATAACATGGAAGTAAGTGTTTAATCCTCTTAAAAGAGCTGCTATGAAGGGAACAATTACTTGGATATTATTGTTTTTTGCTTAAAAAAAAAAATCAGCTATATTATGTTTATAGTCATATTTATACTCAGCTGGAAATCACTTGTCTTTATATATATATATATAGTAAGTGTTTAATCCTCTTAAAAGAGCTGCTATGAAGGGAACAATTACTTGGATATTATTGTATTTTGCTTAAAAAAAAATCAGCTATATTATGTTTATAGTCATATTTATACTCAGCTGGAAATCACTTGTCTTTATATATATATATATATATAAAATTAGGATTTGACTCAATGGAGCTATAACTCGACAATTCCATCTTTTCCAGAATGTATCATTTGGATATTATGCCAAAGTTAAGCCTATCACTCTTTAATAATAGACATATTCTCTAAGTAAATACTGTGATTTCACCACATAGCAAAGGCTAGGAGAAAAGTCATAAAAACCAAATAATTCCATAAGAGAAAAGCATGAGTTAACGTCTTCTTGGCTGTCTTGAATGTTTCACTTGATAGGTATAGCTTATTGTTTTCAATTCTGTTTAGCATTCTTACTTACAGTGACTTTTAGCTATTTAGCTATTATTAAGGAAGTTTTTGTCCCACATTTTTAATATATCAATGGTATGGATCCACCCCCCCAGAGGAAAGAAAAAAAAATGGCTAAAAAGTAATTTTTCTGATGGAAAAAAACAACTACTTATAACCAGGAGCCAACATACTGTTTTCCAAATTCTACCCATGGCTCTCTCTGAAGGCTTACACATTTGATTCTATAAAGGATCGCTTTGGCTTTGCTGAAGTGAGGTGGCTCCTGTGGGCTTCATTACTGATATGAGGCTGCTGTTTAGAGATGCTTTCCTGATAGAGATGAGAAACAGTCTTAGTTACCCTGTTCTCTTGACAGTGGACTGGAATTTGGCACTTGCTTTCTTCTAGCTCCTTTACCTGTGCCCCATTGTGGATACTTCCACTCAGGGTAGAAACAGAACAGGTTTTGGCTTGGTTGTTATACCCTCCCACTGGTTTGAGAGAAGGCTTCTCAGAGTTAGAGGACTGCAGGCCAGCTGCAGATGTGTTTGTCAGTAGCCCCTCTGCCACCTGGCAGTGCCAGGTGCGGCTGGGAGGATTGCCCTGCTGTTGGAACCTTGCGGTCTTGTCCATGATGCCCATGAATGGAGTATTGCGTGGCCTGTGCTCAGCTGTACCGCTCTGAACCTGGCTCACAGCCTTGTCCTTGATTCGAGCATCTGGTCCCTGGACCTTGAAGCCATCTGAAAAACTGCTGCTTGAAGTCAAACTACTGGTTGAACTTGACATCTTTATGCTGCTAGATGGAGAATCAGAAGAGCCTGAGCTGGTGAGGGAAGCTGGGTGTCGCACATCACTGCAGCTCACCGGCCCGCCTTGGTTTGGAGGGGCCACGTCCAGAGCCACAGAGGCGTGAGACAAAAGCCGCTCTGCAGTTTTTATCTTGCTTGGTAGGGGATATGCAGTGCCACCCTCACTGTGCTGCAGGTGGGCACTGTGGCTGGGGCCCAGCCGATCCCCAGAATGGCCACAACCGGCTCCTAGAGTGAAAGTACCTGCCCCCTCTAAGTGCTGGTTTCTGCTCCCAGCAGTAACTATAGGAATTCTGCCTGGCATGGGACTTGGGGGAGGATTCTGAGAAGAGACCTGAATTTTTGTGCTACTGTTTCTCACGCCAGACTGTCCGGAACCCAGATGTTGGCTGGTTTTCACTATCTGTGCCTGCTTGGTGGGCTGCATGAGCAGCCCCGGCTGAGCTACAGGCTCCCTCAGGGGCTTGCTGATTCCTGCCTTACTCTGTGGCGATGCCGGCCTCCCTTTGGACTGCAGCCCTTCTTGAAGGTTTCGGATGTACAGGGAAGGGACAGAGGAGGATGGCTGGGACCTGGGAGTCGGGGAAACGGATTCTTCCTGTGGAGAAGTTTCTTCCTCTTCAGCCTCATCAAGATGAAAGTGGTCGTTTAATGCAGGGCTCAGGGCGTCCTCCTCATTATCCGAGTCGTTGGGTGGAGCTGGTGGCGGGCACTGCTGCTTTTGCTGTTGGCTCCTCTGGAGCTGCTTGCATTCCTCTTCCACGCGGGCAAGAAGCCTCCTGATTTCCTGATTGGTGGGACAGAGCTTCACAGCCTCCTGCAAGTCAGCCAGAGCTGCCACAAACTGCCTTTATATGAGAACAGAAGATGTGATTACAAGCCATGTTTGAACATGCTCTACATGTAACTGGTCATAAAATAGCTGTGCCCCCCAAGGACAGAGAAGGCAGCTGAATGAGTTTTGAACAATTACTGTGGTGGTCAGGATCCACTTAACTAAACCAGTTACTCAGCTAGCTGGCAGTGCTGAATCCTAACCCAGATCTGTGTGATCCCAGGGCCCTGCTCTCTCGGTAAAGACCACTGGTCTAGGAATGAGGGTAGGCATGAATCTGTGGGCACCAGAATCCTTTTAAAATTAGCTTCATCATCACTTCACTGTACCCACCTCTAACTAAAGACTCGTACAGTCCTTCCCCTTTCCTGCCTCTTAATGCCCCTAGTTGGCAGTTTCACTGAAATATGGAATAAACGAACTTTATGTTGCAGTGAGTCTCAGCTAGGGGTGGGGAGGAATAGTTGTTGACATATCAGGACAAAATAAAAGTTTAGCCATTGCTAATAATATGCACTACCATGCCTCTTGGAAGCTAATTTATTATTAAAAAGAATAAGAGGCATTTGAGTAACCCTTATGAAGCAAAACCTTCCCAAATTTAACTAGCAGGTTTAAGCCCGTAGAAAATAAGTCTTTTCTAATCATGTAGTTAACCCCAGACAGTACCTGCTATTCCTCTTTGCTCTTGCCCTGGCATAAAAGGCTTCATAGGACTTGGGTTTCAATTCGAGAGCCTTGGAAGCAAATTCTTCTGCCATGCCAAAGTCCTGGTGTCAGTAAATAAATAATGAGTCAAAAGCAGCACTGAAACGTGATCATAGGCAACTGTTTCATAGGAGTTTTGTTATAAAGGGTAACAGAGCATTGGGACATAATTAGAGAGGGATGAAGGGCAAGGCAAGTTTTTCTGTTTATTCTGTTTTGTTTTCAAGTTAGGAGATAATTACAGCTTATTAATATTCTTAAGAGAAGAATCCAGTAGAAAGGCAGCAATCGATGATTCAGGGGAGAGAGAGAACAGTGGTGGAAGCAGTGTACCGGGGGTGAGGGGGCCCAGCACAGCAGTGCACGGTCAGCCTCAGAGGACGTGGACCCTGTGTCCACTCCAGCAGGCAGGGCACAGACGAAAGGCAGCAATCGATGATTCAGGGGAGAGAGAGAACAGTGGTGGAAGCAGTGTACCGGGGGCGAGGGGGCCCAGCACAGCAGTGCACGGTCAGCCTCAGAGGACGTGGACCCTGTGTCCACTCCAGCAGGCAGGGCACAGACATGGGCAGACCAATAGTTTTGGGGAGGGGAGAATGAAGTTAACAAAAAAGTAGGAAGAAGTCCTGAAACAAATCTGTAAGTTATGAGTTAACCACTACTAATTACAAATTACCTAGTTACTAACAGGCAGACTGTAACAGACATTTGGGTGGGACTTTCCTTCTGAACCTGGGGATGAGCAACTCGTGACAATGCTGGCAAAATCCCCGTGGGGAAGGGGTAGAGGAGCACTGCATTTGCTTTTTGGCATTGGAGCTGAGGAAACTAAACCCAAGTGCATTCCTTCAGCAGCTTGAGAGGTGGGTAGTGACAGAGATCTAATGATAGTCATCCAGAAGAAGCAGCTTCCCATATGCCGCGTTCAGATAAATGCGCAAACAGATCAGATAGGAGGTTCCATGATTCGGTCCATGGAAGGGCTGGCCTTCACCACTGGGCAAAAGTTCTACTGCTAAAGGACTGGAACAGAATAACAGGGCTCAGCTTACATTTGTTTTTCTTCGGCATCGAGACAAATTGAGATAGAGGGAAACTCTTAGTTCACTGAATGGTCTCATGTCCTCTCCAAATCCTTCTCGAGGAAACTTCCTTAAGGCATACTGGTACCTCTGGGCTGCCTCTTTCATCTTCCCTTTCTAGGATTCAAAAATCACAGAAATTTATCCTTTTTCAGATGCTGTAAGATGAATACGCTTCCATACCCTACAGACCCTGGGGTGGTTGTCCCTCCACGCAAAACCATCCTAGCACATTGAAATGAGTTAAGTGCCAGGGCAGGAACTAGGGCATGAATGGGTCTGAACACGCTCGGGCTTCACTGTCCTTACAGGATCAGCAACATGGTCCACACACAGCAAGGGAGAGGATGGTTTTACAATAAGGTGCTTGCAAACTGCCAAACTGATAACTACAAATCATAAGGTACTAGATTACCTTGTCTGTTACATATTTTTGAAAATTATTCAAGAATTCTCTCATCTAAAGATATTTTAAACCAATTGTAATAGAAATCAGATGAAAAAGTGATGTAGTTCCTAAGGCAAGTAGAGTCTTGTGGATAAACCTAGAGCTTGATGCAGAATAATAATTTTTCCTTTAAGAGGAACAGGCTTTAAAAATCAGAACAGCACCACACATCATTTTCAAGGCTAAAGAAATCCATTTGCTCAGTCACTCCCTTCACACAGCAGGTATAAAGCCTGTTGAAAATAGCTTGATATTTCTGACATAATTGCCTACCAAGATCCATACTAAAACCACTTCAAAGCCACAACAGTACACTCTCTCAACTCAATTCCAAACTGATTTCAAGCCAGGAACCCTGCTGGGTCATGCTATATGCCTATTTATTTGTTAGTATTAAAAAAAATGAAAAGGAAAAAACCTACAACATAGCTGCCTAATAGTAAAAAGGATGAAGATGGTCATAATCTAGTGGTTGTTTCCTTAATCTTTTAATTCTATCTAATCATAGATCTGGAAAGAATAGCGATCTATGTAAATAGCTACCCATCTATCTAAACCAAGGATCGGCAAACTACAGCTTGTAAGGCCAAATCTGGTTTGCCACCTGTGTTTATAAATAAAGTTTTATTGGGACACAGCCACGCTCATTTGCTCTGTATTATCTGTGGCTGCTTTTGTACCACCGCAGCAGAGCTGGATAGTTGCAACCCACAGAGACTGCACAGTCTGCAAAGCCTAAAATATTTACTATCTGGCCCTCTACAGAAAAAGTTTGCTGATCTCTGTTCTACACTGATACCTTATTTTGGAAAATGTAAAGTCAAATTTATTAGTCTATAAAAATCTATAATCTATAAATCATGTTTCCATTTTCCAGGGAAAATGGAAAAAAATTCAGTCTCCTGAATAGCTAAGTATTATATATTAACTTGACTATATTAAAAATCTCTTTAGAAACAGTCTCAAATTCCAGAAGTTCATAGATATTAAAAATTACATAGTCGAGGCCTGAGAGACTAAAAGATTCTTTTCTTCTGGAAATGTCTCCTGCGTGTTCCTTTCCCATATTTCTGTGACTGTGCCAGTCTGTGCTCTGAACTCTGGGGCAATGTGAAAGGCTAAGGAACCTCCTGTAGATGTGCCAACTGACCTAGAGGTGACTCTGCTTCGTGCCACAGCTTCATGCTGCAGCCTCCAGAATTAGTTCAGAAATAATGGTTCTCAGACACAAAGAGAAGTGCTTTCTACCTTTAGGATATTAAACAAATCCTGGGCATGAGGCCAGGTTAGCATCTCTTGGATCTGTGTTCTGTGCAGTAGCACAGCTATGGCCTTTAGCTACCAAACTAAGAGGCTTCTTCGAGTTGGTTACAACAGTGTGGAAAAGGACGATACCACTTACTTTGTACATCACATTTCCTTCCTCCATTAATTTCTGCAAAAGTATAATCAAAATATCAGGTTTGGAAGTGGCCATTGCCCAAGCAGCATTTCCTGCAAAATAAACACACATTCAGAGGCACTTCAGAAGTCCCGGGGGAGAGGAGTCCCACTCCCCCGCAGCCCCATCACAGCTGTCTGTCACAAACAGCTGGAGCCCAGCTGCCAGGACCATTGCTTGGGTGCCTCTCAGGCTGCTAGACGACCATATAGTGCAGGAAAGGGAACAGGACACAGACAAGCTGGCTTAGCTTCTAGTCTATTTTTCACTGAACTAGGCACTCAGGAGGGGAACGGTGCCTGGCACAAATCCGTCCTTGCTATTCCACTGAAAAAGTAATGAGAAGCTCAGGTGTCAGAGCAGCTACGACCCATCCCTCCCTTCTGGGGATGTGGGGGAAAATCAATTAGACCTGTCCCAGAGCAATCGCCTCGTTTTCCTGTGGCACCTGTCACAAGGACA
This sequence comes from Galeopterus variegatus, assembly GCF_000696425.1. Classification (NCBI taxonomy): domain Eukaryota; kingdom Metazoa; phylum Chordata; class Mammalia; order Dermoptera; family Cynocephalidae; genus Galeopterus; species Galeopterus variegatus. The sequence continues at coordinate 52,529 of NW_007727019.1, forward strand.
GGGCAGGTAGGGCGCGTGTCCTGGGCATGCTCAGCCCCCTGCAGTCCACCACTGACGTCTGCTCTGAGATGGCTTAACTGAGCCCTCCTGCTCACGCCCACGTCCAGCTTCTCTGTCTAGCCTATAGCACGGCCACAGTCTTCTCTCTAACCCACTCTGAGCACTTGGGACGCTGCAGGGACGAGTGCTTAAGAGCACAGACCCAGGAGTGAGTCCGCTAGGTTCACACCATGACTCTGCCACTCACTGTGACCTTAGGGAAGCTGTTTAGCTCCTCTGTGCCTTGGTTTCCTCATCTGTACACCTACCTAGTTACAGAGCTGTGGCAAGGCTTATGGTAAAATGTGAAACTGCTCAACATCGTTCCTGATACTGTTAACTGCTTAATAATTTTAGCTAGTATTTTCATCGCAGTTCTCCATCCAGAACTGCTCTTGGCCAAAGGTCTTGCACATCAAACCAAAACAGTGACATGCGCTCGTTGCTCTCCCCTGTCCCTGTTTTGAATGGTGTGTTATGTTGCCACCAGCCACACAGAGGGCTTTCTCCACCGAGGGACCCCCCATTAGCCTCCAGTAATCCTGTCTTGTCCTCGTGAAATCACAGGACCTTTCTCTCTCAGACACTGCGCTGGGTGCCATTCCCCCACCAGCTGACCGATTGCTCTAGAACAGTGGCACTCACCCTTGGCTGCTCATTAGAGTCACCTGGGGGCTTTGCCAACTACTGGTGCTTGGCCCCACCCCCACAATCAGAGTCATCTGGCCACTCCCTGCTAGGGCTCTTGGGCACCCCAACACCCGCAATTCTAGACTGTCCCTCAACATTAGCCTCTGCTTTCTACCCTTGCTAGCAGTAATATTATGAGCTACTTAAGCATTTTAGATGACTGTGATTAAATGTGGATGAAAGGGAGGGAGGGAGGAAGAGGGAAAAAACGAGGGAGGAAGGGGAGAGGGGTGAGGCGAGAGGGGCGAGG
>NW_007727019.1:54507-56975 GCF_000696425.1 Galeopterus variegatus
GGCGTGGGGCGTGGGGCGAGGGAGAGATCTCCAAACATCTGACATGTTATTTCCTAACCTGGGAGCAGGTGAGTCTAGCTCCCTGAGGCATGGTGAAATCTGAAATCTGAAGCTAACTTCCCTCTCCCTGCCGGAGGGGCGTGGGGCGAGGGGCGTGGGGCGAGTGGGGCGAGGGAGAGATCTCCAAACATCTGACATGTTATTTCCTAACCTGGGAGCAGGTGAGTCTAGCTTCCTGAGGCACGGTGAAATCTGAAATCTGAAGCTAACTTCCCTCTCCCTGCCGAGCTGAGGTGGAGTTCACTGACCTAATTTGGCTCCTTTTCGGAGCAGTGTAACCACCACAGATGTGTTTCGACATCCAATGGCTCTGTCCAGGGGACGCATCCCGCTGTGGTCCACGTGCTCAATCACAGCTCCCTTCTCGACCAGGTACAGCACCTGCAGCGGGAGAGCAGAGGCCTGGGGAGCAGCTGGTGGCAGGGGCACCGCCACTCGCCCAGCTCCGCATCTGATGCAGGGGCCTGCGGGCTGAGCTTCACTCCTATTTCAGGTGCGAAGCTGACAAAAAAACAGAAGGGGAGCCACAATCCGTGGCTGACACCTCCGCTAAGGGTGGCTCACTCGGGAGAGTGTGGTGCTGATAACACCAAGGCCACGGGTTCGGATCCCATATAGGGATGGCCGGTTTGCTCACTGGCTGAGCGTGGTGCTGACAACACCAAGTCAAGGGTTAAGATCCCCTTACCGGTCATCTTCAAAAAAAAAAAAAAAAAAAGTAAAGAAATTCTGACATATGCTACAACATGGATGAATCTTGAGGACTTTATGCTAAAGGAAATAAGCAAGTCACAAAAAAGACAAATACTGTACGATTCCACTTCCATGAAGTACCTAAAGTAGCCAAAATCAGAGAGACAGAAAGTAGAATGGTGGCTGCCAGGGGCTTGGGGGCGGGGGTGGGAGAGGTTTGGAAACGGGGGGGTTGTTTACTAGGTACAGAGTTTCAATTTTGCAAGATAAAAATGTCTGGATGAAGGCTGTACAACAACGTGAATATATGTAACACTACTGAACTCTATATACTTAGAAATGGTTAGGTTATGTGCTTTTACCCAAAATTTTTTTTTTTTTTTTTTTACTGACCGGCAACGGGATCGCAACCCTCGGTGTCGCGCCCGCATCATGCTCAGCCAGTGAGCGGGAACCGGTCTCCACATGGGATCCGAACCCTCTGCGGGAGTGCCGCCGCGCTCCCAAGCGGCGCACTCTCCAGTGCGCCACCGGGCCAGCCCCAAAATTTTTTTAAATGACTCTAGAATATTAAACTCCTTCACTCTTCCCCAGTATCAACAAACTATGGAATTTGGTCAGGTAGTGGAAAAAGTGTGAGATTTAGTTAAATCTCTGTTTCTAAAAAGTGACATGAAGTACAGTTTACAAGGTACAGGAAATCGAAACACTGAATTCTAACATCACTGCCTTTTAAAGGCACCAAGCACAGGTGTCAGGTCTATAGCTCCTGGTAGCAAATACCTGTCTCTCCAGCTAGTCCTCACATTAGACATATTGATCCATCAAAAAATCATAATTCTCAAGTAGGTGAATATTTCTCTGGCACCTGCTGGACACCTGGGATGTGGAGCCTGACAAAGACAGGGTTCCTGCCCTGAAAGACATTTTGTAGTTCTCAAGTTTATTAAGGTTTTAACCTCTCACACCTTGATAAGACTTAGGCAGGTATCTGGCAAAGAGATAAAGATAGAACCCAAAGCTGTTAGTATTATTTTTAGTTAATGTCACATCGCTTTGAAAACGAACCAGTATATAAACACAATGAAATACTACACAGCCTTAAAAAAGCAGGAGATTCTGTTATATACAACATGGATGAACCTGGAGGACATTACGCTAGTGAAATGAGCCAAGCACAGAAGGACAAATAGCGTATGATCTCACTCATATGTGGCATCTAAAAAAGTCAAACTCCTAGAAGTAGAGGGTAGAACAGTGGCTGCCAGATGCTGGGGGCTGGGGTAGAGGGGGGCTGCAGGGGGCAGAGGGGGGAAGGGGAGACGGTCACAAGGTACAAAGTTTCAGACAAGAGGAATAAGTCCTGTTGATCTGTTGCACAGCACAGTAGCTATAGTTAATAACAATGTATCCTGCATTTCATATAGCTGAAAGAGAGGACTTTTAAACGTTCTCACCACAAAGAAATGATAAATACTTGAGGTTATGGATATGTTCATTAGCCTGACCTAATCGTTCCACAATGTATGCGCATGTATCCAAACATCACATTGTACCCCACAAATATATACAATTATTATTTGTCAATTAAAAATGAAACTTAAAAAACAACTAGCTAATCATTTCATTAGTAGCTTCTTAAATGTAAAGGTGGTTTCCAAATGACATATGCAGGAATTCTATCTATATGGCTTACTATGAGAAAATAAAACTAC
>NW_007727019.1:58097-106748 GCF_000696425.1 Galeopterus variegatus
TCTTTTTAACGTGCCCAATTCACTACTATATCTATCTACAAAACATCCACACACCAGGCAGAAATAGTAATTTGGCAGAAGGGGGATGCCAATCACAAACAAGTAATGACAAGACACTACAATGGGGGATGACGGGTAGCTAAGCATAACCAGGGGGTGGGGGCATGAGCATGGTCACATGGGTCCCAGGCTGGCACTGAAGCTAAGTACCCGCAGTAGAAGGGCGTGGGGCAGGGGAGGGGGACGTGGGAAAAGCTCACCTGACACACCCCCAAGCAATGGGTTAGTGAATGGCTTGCCCTTCATGGAGGTCAACTTTTAGCAAAGCTTTCTGAAGGAGATTCTCAGCCTCAGCAATAGGCCCTTAAACCGTGCACAGTGGTAAGGTTGGAAGAACAAGCAAAAAACCAGACAAATGACTCTTCACCACTGTTTCCAGCAGGAACCACTTTATCCACAGGGTAAGCCTAGAGCTGCTCCTCGGCACGCTCCGTGACATTGCCGCCACCACAGAACATGGCACATTCCCACTGCTTTCCTGCTCTTTATGCACTAACCAATGCTTCCTAAACTTTCCTGTGACTTAAAGAACACTGAGACTAGGAGAGAGGATCAGCCAGAGCATAGGGTCTAAGCTGAGAGGGCGACAGGGAATGGATGGTACAAACCAAGCTCTTGGGAATGCAAAGGAGAAAAGCCGAAATCCTGGGGGGAGCACTCACGGCTCCTACCAATGCAGTTAGTGGGGCTCAGCAGAAACATGATTCTGTGATGTCAACTTGGGTCTAGAAAATTCTTTTTATACTGGGCATGATAAGATCCTTTGTATTTGTAACTTTGGTGTGACCTGACACTAGGTGTGGGGTAGGTATGTGGTCACTGCTCCAGGGGGTCCCCACTCTCTTGCATCTGGTAAAGGCGACAATGCATCACTCATAGTTTAAAATAAGCAAACAAAAACAAACAAAAACCAGCCTGAGTCACAGTGCTGGATGGAGGGAACATGTTTCCTTTTCCAAAGAGCAGGACAAATCCGCTCTTCTTCCAGGTGTGCTGGATGATGGGTTACAAAATAACTAATGGTCGAGCTGCTGGTCGTGGTGGTGCTGCAGGGGGTCAGCTGAGGACAAAAGGAGGACGACAGCAAGGGAAAGAGAACAGGAGACAGCGTTGCCATGACACCCTCACATCAGTGACTGGGCTCCTGCTCCCCGATCTTAAATGGAGGACAGGTGGGAAGGGGTGCTTCTGCTATGTCACGTGACTCACACTGTCTGGAGGAAAGGGCACGAGGAGGTGGCAGCAACAATCCCAGGCCAGGACAACGAGCTCTTCGGTGGGACAGGAAAGGGCTGAGTGGCGTGGGACGGACACCCCTCAGGAAGGTGCATGCAGGCCGTGGGAGGAGGGAGAAGGCCGGGCGTGAGCTGCAGCCTGTTCCTGGCGTCTGCCGGGGCAACTCTGCCTTTAAATACAGCCTCGACGCTACACCTTTCCAGCTTCCAGAACAGAAAAGTGTCCCTACGAGTGAGTAAGACAGCCCTCTCAGGCGGAAAAAGGGGAAACACAGAAACAGCCCCTTCACAAAGGGTGAGGTCCAGATGCCAGCGAACTTACGAAAAGTGCCCAACCTTGTTAGTAATCCAGGTAACTGGGAAATGGACGTGCACAACGGGAATGCTTGCTCACACGCTGTGGTGGGAGTGAGGACAGGGTGATTGCTCTGGAAACAGGCTGACACCATATGTCAAAGACGTGTGTACCCTATGAGCCGGCAATCCCACTTGCAGACACATCCCCAGAGTCAGTTTCGGGGTGCACCTCACAGCAGCCCCAGACTGGAAGCAGCCCAGGTGGCCATCAGCAGAATGCATTGAGAAACCGTGGACCAGCCAAGCAACAGCATACTCGTACTATATGTGAGTAAAAATAACAGCTATGCAACTAAATGCAACAGAATGGGTCACTCTCACAAACGTCACCCTGATTCAAAGAAACAAAGCACAAACGAATATGCAGAGGTGACTCTGCTCATACACAGTTCAGGAACAGAGCACTGCAACAGCAGTCGTGGAAGAGGAGCCTTTGTCGGCCTTCTTTTAGAAAGAGTGGGACCCGGCTCAGTCTCCCAGGCACCTCAGCACAGCCCCAGGTCCTGGCAGCTGAGACCATGGGAACCAAGTGCTCAAGAGTGCTGGTTTCCACACACATGCCTAGGTCCATCTGTCCTCCTCAGACCCCTCTTGGGACAGCCAGCAGATGCCTGCTCCCTTTAGTGCCCATGATAAGGCCTGGGGAGAAGCTCCTGATCTGTGACCTCCTCTGGTGGCACCTTCTCCCCTCCTCAGACCCCTCTTGGGACAGCCAGCAGATGCCTGCTCCCTTTAGTGCCCATGATAAGCCTGGGGAGAAGCTCCTGATCTGTGACCTCCTCTGGTGGCACCTTCTCCAGCTTCTAATCAGCATGGCTATGGCTTAACCCCCAGGAGCCACACACACAAAGGATGCAAACCTGACATCTGGGCCTGACCTCCCTGTGACAAACAGCAATTCCTCCAAGGAATGAAGTCTCCAGGGACTGTCCTTAGGGTCATAGTGCGGTGTGGCTGGCGACTTCACCTCTTCACATGTCACAGGGAGGCACCTACATCTGCCCAAAAGATCATCTGAGCTCCACCTCCAACCCAGTGCCTTGTCCACCAGAAGTGAGGAAGGAGGTGGGACTAGCATAATGAGGGACGATGCCAGGCTGTCCTATCCTTGGGGACCTAAGGATATAAAGGTAGGCTAGAAAGACAGCAGGAAACCACCCCTTCTCCATCTGTCCAGAAGGGCAAGCTCATTCTTGATTCGCTTCTGGCCCTCAGTTCCCCAGAGGCAGGGAGCGTGAGCCTCAGTGTGAGGGAACTGTCCCTTCTTCAGTGGCTTCATCACAGACTGGGCCTTGTTACAGTGAACATGCATCCCAGGGAGGTCAGGAGCGGTGTGTGGGTCTGGCCATCTCCATGTTCGCTGGACATTCTCACTAACCGCCTGGAGAACAGCCTGCTTCTTTTCAGGAAGTAGGTCACCACATTTCTCATGGGAAGTACGTTTAAAGGGCTCTGTCCTGATTGATGACTTCAGTTTCTTGATCTCTGTTCACAGCAGACAGCACTAAGTGGGGGTGGGTGGGGGGACCAGAGGATGCCACAGATCGAGAACTGACTCCCAGCTTCCCAGGCCTTACTGTGGGCACAGGAGGGAGCAGGCATCTGCTGGCTGTCAAGAAGTTACAACATGCAAAGTAACTGTATGTTTCCATGAGGCGTAACTGGTTCTGATGGTATGTTCCCCTCAGTTCTCTGTGGTAAAACACTACTTCATGCAGCAGGACACAGTCCCCTGTAGCTCTCCAGGGAGATAACTGGTGAAAGCAGCCAAGGTCCCCATGAGAAGTCAGAGTTGGCACTAAGGTGTGTTCAGGGAGTCATCCTAGCAGAGGGTGCAGAAGGCCTGCACACCAAGGCTCTCAGTATGCCAGGGGTCAAGGACATAACACAGGACAAGAGACCCCAAAACACAGTTCTAGTCCCAGGTGCCGTGTGCGGCCTTAGCAAATCCATGAGGTCTCTGAGCTTCAGTTTCCTCAACTGTAAAGCTAAAGATTTGAACCAGATCAGAGGTATGAAGAGTCCAAAGGTTCATCAAATGTTTAATTCTAATTTCATTTTTTAAATGCACCTTAACTATTTAAAAATTTGTCCTCAACACAACACCCTCTACCACATTTGCTGTTACTAAATTCTAATACCCTGAGGCTGCCCAGCACATGAACATGGGTGACCAGAGTAACTTGTCATTGGGTGGTCTTCATAATAATGCTTATCCTGTTATCTGCCTAGTCAAAGAATTTCTTACAAGTATAAGAAGAGCTATCTTTAATAACAATTGCCATCTGCATCAATGATCTGAAGGAATGTGGATTTTTCTCAAGACAGTGCAAGCAGAATGCTGATCTGGACTGCAAGTGCCACTCAGATTTGTGCCATGCAAACAGGCTCATCGTCCTTACTGAGCAGACATTTAAACATATATTTGCATTAACAGAATGGTATTTATATCAGCTTTTTTTTTTTACTGATGTATTAGGGTGGAGGTTGGGATTCCCATACCCAAAATGTTTGAAAACCAGCAGCCAACGTGATCCTGTCTGTACTATGAGTGTCTAAGCAAGCTGGTCCTGGTCCCTATTGCACTGGAATCCCTGTTACAATCTGTTTCTGCCACTATGATGTTAATGATTCCTAATAACATGGGACTCAGGGCACTTTTATGCTATAGGAGACCAGAATATATGACAACCCAAAATATGCCTCTTTGGCAAAAGGATTATTTTGAGCTGATTATTTTGAGAAACTGCAGACACCAGAGAAGCTTTGCAAACAGAGTAGGAGTTTCCCTTCTGTAAGAGAAATTTACATCTATAAAGGGAATCTCCATTTGGAAGGGTGTGGTCCTCTCTGTGCCAGGAAGAGAAGGGTGACTGAAGCAGCAGAGACTCCTATCAGTGGAGAACCTACCTTGCAAACCTTGCCCTATTACCTGTGCTTTCCCCATACCCTTCATCTTTGACACAGAGTGCAATGGTATTTAAACCTGCGGTCTAGCCTCCTCTTTGAGAATTACTCAATTCTCTGGTATCTCCCAGGTATACATGAGGTATACTTGTTATTAACCTTCTGTTTCTTTTTCTCTTGTTAATCTGTCTTTTGTTACAGGGGTCCATCCCAACTCAGAACTATGAAAGGTAAGGACAAATTATTTTTTTGTCCCCTACAATATACATTATCTGAATTGACCTGAACATGACCCCAATGAGTGGTTCTTGAGCTGGAAGATCTGGGCATGGAGCCACTACCTGGACCTGCTGCTCCTTTGCAACTTTCCTCCACTTAGGAAACTCCTCCTCTTCCTTCTCCTCTGGATGTAATTGACCAGAAGAAGGACTGAATCAAAAGAAAGACACATGTATATGCACGTGTGCTCCAGGTGGGGACAGGGCCAGCTTATATGCAGGACTCCACAGAGAGGAATAAACACGGGACTCTTCCATTTGATGAGATCTACCACAGCATTCCACTGTTTTATTTGGTAAACAAGTTTCATCCCCACTATATTTGGGACCTTTAAATCGGGATTTCTGTTGCAGCTGCTACTGAATTTTTCCAACAGCAGTACATCAGAAATGACAGCCCAGCACTAAAAATAGGGACTGATTATTTTATGGAGGTTTCAGAGAAGCCAGAAGTTGCACCAGCTGACAAGGGGCGCGAGAGTACTTCCCCAGGCCTGGCGACAGGGTTGGAATCCATCCTCCCGGTCTGACTTGCTGTGTATGTGGTGATCAACTTCCTTTGGAGGTGATTAAGAACCTCTGAGCACAGGCAGACTTTGCCTGCGACTAAAACAGATCACGTTCTACACACAAATTCCTGATGAGGCTCTCAGTTACAAATGATGTAAACAGACAACAGGTCTGTGTTTTCCTTTTTCTACTCAGATTGCCTATTTTTGGCCCCATCCCTGCAAACTCCTGATGAAAGGATGTTATCTCAAGTTTCAGCTGCCACAAGGACTTACAGATACCATATTCGGAAACAAGTGAGACTGAAGAACAGTCAACTACATGCTTAAGCAAACAAAATCAGGGCAAAATTAATCTCAGGAATTCCAACTATTCCGCTGAGAAGGCTGGCCTCCGAGCTGACCACCACACTCCAAAGAGGGTCACTGCCCGCTGCCTGACCAGAGAAAAGGAGGGCAGGGGCCCAGGGTGGGAGGAGAGCCCTGCCAGTGGGGTGATGCCTTGTGTTCTGGCCAAACAGAGGAGGAGGAGGAAAAAAAGACTTGGTATGAAATGGAAGCTCTACAATCACTGAGAACACATGGCACTCCTTAAGACTCAAATTGGACACAATTTCTTTATTTGCAAAATCCTTAACAAGATGGCATTTGTGAATTACATTCCCGTGAAAGCACATATTTTCTGACAAGCTGAATAATTTCACCCAGCAATACTGTCCTCTGTCTTCAGAGCAAGAGTAGGTTTGTAATGGCAGTGTTCATTTTAAGAGAAACCTGATGGATACTCAACAATCTGAACTCATTGGAAACATTGGTGAGATACAGTTTTTTGTATCATAAAATGGATCATTCACAGGAATCTTTTACATATTAAAGTTCTCTGGGCAAAGATTTGATTTACAAAAATTCAACTGTCAATTTACTGGGAACACAGTCATTCCATAAACAGGGCTGTTTATAAAGTTTTACCACAGATCTGTCTCTCAAATACATGGGGATGTGCTACCCAGGCAGAGAACGGCTTGGCATTCCCACCCTCACTTGCTTCTGGACCCAATTTGGAGTCTTGGAGAGAAGAGCGACAGGTCAGTGCATGCAGAGGCTACCCCCCAGCAGGCGGCCACCCACGTTACACACCAATGACCCAGACTGTCCTCCCAGGCTAAAACCACCCACAGTAGCACAACAGGGTGCACCTGCACAACGCACGTCCTGCCAGCTAAGAGGGGGACGGGGGACAGGGGCAGAGTGGCTCAGTGGCTTGTACACCTGTGTTCAATTGTGCAATTTATTTCCTAGTATATTGGCCTTTCCTTTTATAAAAATTAGAGGAAAACAAAAGAAAAAGAAAAGAAAGTGCCAACTAATAGTAAGCAGCAGGGTTTCATCAATATCATCTAATTGGGGCCAGTGTGGAAACCATTAGATGTGACAAAGGCAGTGATGTCTGACCCTCAACTGGAGACTCTATGGACACACCTTGGTCAGCGGGAAAGGAAAAGAATGAAAGTAAAGGTGCACCTGAAATGTGGAAATTCCTCAATCATTTTATCTAAAAGGTAAAAAATAATTAGGGTTTTTATGATTTAAAAAAACAAACTCTGGAAATGACAGCACCCCACACCCGACTTTGTAACAACTGACTTTTGGAGAAATTGTTATATACAGAGGCTGCATGGCCTGTGTTGTGCTTTGCTGCCATTTGGAGCTGGGCTGTCACACTGAGGTCCCAGAGAAGCTGGCCCCCAAATCCTCTGACTGACAGTAACAATCCCCACTCCCCGCAAAAGCCAGGCAGCACGCCTCCCCCAACCTTCTAGGACTTGGGCTAAGATTTACAGAAGGCAAATCTCACAGCCTTGCTTTGTGAGGCATTTCCTTCCGTTGTTGAGGGAGGGAAGGGTTTCCATTAGATAGAAGAACATACTTTCCAAGAGCTATAAATTCTTTATCTCTACAAGACTGGGCAGTTATTTAATCTAATCCTCAACAATTTAAAGGACAAAATGAAACATAATAGAGACTTGCTCTTACTGAAAACCATACTTGCACTAGGAAACAAAACCCCTAGGCCTTGAGGCCCAGACCAAGCCTCCACAATTCTCCAGCCTTGACTGAAGCCCCTTTGAACAAGAAGCCAGCATTGCCCAAATACTTACTGAATTTCACAAGTCATAGTTGTTCATGACCTGTTCCTTAGCATTCACCATTTGACAAAATTCTCCCAAGGGCCAGGATCTCCCGAGGAGCAGGCCTGGCTGGGGCAAGCCCAGGGAGTCTGGGTTAGAAGGCACCAGGCAGCAACCAAGCACCATGTAGAATTGTTGCCTCCCTCACCCCCCAATCACCCCATTTTCAAAGAACTGTCTATGAGAGATTAAAACAAGGCAGAAACCAAACCTGGGGAACCAGAACACTCCTGACCATGTCACAAATTCTACTGTGAAAACACATACTGTCAGTCTCTGTGCATGGATTAAAGATTAAACATGAACCTCAAATTGCCAAGGAACCCTTAAAAAAAAATGTGCAACTGCCACTAAATAGGACTTCACATATGTGACCAAAATTATTTTCTACCCTTCATCTATGACTTCATCTTCCTAAAGTAATTGCAAAGTAACTGTAAGATTCGATGACTTAAACATTCACTTAAACACTCTATCAAGACCAAATACACAGCATAAATTAATAATATATTACAATAATAATATGAATCAACTTATCAATCCTGGTAGTATGTAACATCTATTGAGCACTTAACTGCTAGGCACTGTGCAAAATATCATGGGTGAGATCTCATTCAATCTTGATAAGAACGCTTTGAATGAGACGGCGTTATTATGTCCCTTTTACTGAGGTGAAGGAATTGAGTCACAAGGGGTTACCATCATTTGTCTCAAATCATAAAGTGAATCACTGTCACAGTTAAGAATTTAACCCAAGCAGCTGAATTAACTTGGAGCCATGTTCTTAATCAAAATAGGAAAATCCTACTGTATTTTAATAATACACTGTATTATTAAGCACATCTGTAATGAGCTTCCTATGTGACACGCTCATGGACTTTCATATTCATAAGTTTATTTATACACGACCAACTTCTATGAGGCAAGTACTATTCTCTCTGGCACAGATGAGGCAAGTAAGGCCCAGAGATGGTCAACAACTTGCCTAAGGTCACACAGCTGGAGGGAGTCTGGCTGGAGTCTGCGTTCTTAACTCCTACACTGTTACTCCAGGAAGTCTCCTTTAAAAATATCCAAGTCATCAAACAACCTTCTATGAATGCTGCTGAGGACAAAAATACAAGAAAATGTTTTTCTTTTCCCAAAGAACTGCTATGCTTTCTGCCACAGACAGTAAGAAAACTCTGGTCACACTGCTTCCTAAGGCCAGAGTAGTAGCTCAATTTAGGGAACATGCAGGATGTTATGGTGTGAATAATATCTGTACTGTTTCTCATGCCCTACTCCTGACTTAACTTTTTTCTTATTCTTATGTGTATTATTTCAAAAAAGCCTCTTCAAACCTTTGAGCAATAATGTGTGCTATGAAGAGCATAAGTTCAATGCAGAAATAATTTCCTAAAACACAGACAACATAAAGCACACAGACTTTCTAAAATCCATCAGAAGATTGCGGCTTTGACAGCTGTCACTTCTAAAGTGTGCTGAGAATGTTTGCACTTTTGATAGAAATGATTTAAAGCAGGAATAATGTTCGGCTCTTCCTTCTCTCCTTAAAGGCTAAGCACGGGCTGAGGAGGACTTGGCTGTGTGCAGGACACCACACGAGGCTTCAGAGGAGAAAGGGGGCATTTTCACAAAGCCACGTTATACAATTTCATTTCTGGTCTCAAAAAACCAGAAAGAATCCAAGTATCATTTCAAGAATTTGAAAGAAGCAATTATGATTTTTCTGCAAAAGTGCAGATGAACCTTCTAGGACTTCTAGGACTGAATGACTGAAAGAACAAACAACCGTGTTTGTAGGTGAAGATGCTCTAAGCTACCAAAATGTAGATGAGTAAATGAGCATAAGGTTTTCTGTGGAAGGCAGAGTGTTATGTTTTGTTTTCATTAGATAAATAGGCAGACACTACTCAGTAGAGAGACAGGCTCCACATACAGCAAATACAACTTGACCGAAGGGGTCAAGCTACCAATTTGCATGTGGCAAGATGCACTCTGTGTTTTCAACATGCTCACCCCGGCCTCTCAGCCTGCCCTGTAGGGCAGGGACACACAGATTGGCTGACCCCTACTGCCCTCTTAGCAAGAGGAGCAGTCTCCAGAACACACCTGCATCAGGGGCAAACCCAGCAGAAAGGGAACAAACCCTGTCCCCACAGTTCCACCCCTCATCTGCCTCCACTGTTTAGGTGACCCCCATGCTTATCCCCCTCCATCTAGAGCCCTGGGTAACACCCTCCCCCAGTGCCGGTTACCCCCCTTTGTCCTGTCCCTTACAGGGTACTGGGTTACCCACCCCATCTCCCCCTCACACCCCCTCCACCAATAAGTATTTCACCCAGATTTTCCTGCAAAGTGAACATCACATGCCCTAAAAATTATATGGCTTTGTTTTCTAAATTTAAATCCACTTGGTCAGCACATATGTGACAAGTACTGAACTATGCCTACACTGTCCAATTCAGTGGTCCCTAGTCACATATATTTAAACTTAAATAAATTACCCTCGGACGGGAGCGTCACCGCGCTTCCCAAGCGGCGCACTATCCAGTGCGCCACCGGGCTGGCCCAAGATAAGATTTTAAAATCTTATTTTAAGTTCTCTCAGTCGCACAAGTCACATTTTAAGTACTCAGTTACAGAAAGTTCTATTGGACAGAACTAGACTGAACAGTTGCCACACACCCAGGTAAGCAAAAAAAGACAAAAATTCCTGCCCCTATGAAGCCTGCAATTTGGGAAAAACAGCCTCGTATTAAATAAGCAACATCAACAGTAAGAATTATCAGTGGTAAGTCTAGAAGGGAACTGCACAGCGAGCCTGGAGCTGCGGAGGCGAGGCTGTGCTTCCCAGACCGGCGCCTGCACGAGCAGCACACGCCGGCACAGCCGGCCTCTCTTCCCTTCCTCTCAGAGCGAGAAGTCCTGAGCAGAAGTGCAGCCCGGAGCCTAGAAACACAGTCCTGACAACTCACACAGCAGGAGGTCACCATCTCCAGTCATTACAATCTGGGCTGACTCACATCAAACACTGACATGGAAAGAGTAACGCAGTTTGGTTGGGACTTCGTGGGAGCCAGCACTGACTCATCATGGCTGTGGAATGCCTGGAACGGAGAGAACACCAGCATCTGATGGGTTCTTCCCATGTTTCAGGCCACCCAGAAACTATGGGCCAGCAGCACCTGACCAAGTCTTGAATGTCACAGCCTCGAGGGCAGCGCTGTTAGGTGCAGGGGCTCATCTGCTGTGAGCGTTCTCCTGATGGGTCGTAAGCCTTCTTATTCTCCATCATAGCCTTTGGGGGCGGGGGAGAAGAGCTAAAGGGAGACTGGAACTATAGAACTGATTTTTGAAGGGCTGGTCTCTAAACATCAAACAGCAAGCAAATGGCCCTGAAAGCTGGTGATTAGGGAAACTTACATAAGTTAAGCCTTCTGTTCTCCAAAATTGGTAGAGATGGTCTGCAAGTTTTCTAAAAGCTGTGGGTTTACTGTAATAAAGCCCCAAACTGAACAGCTTCCATTTCAGATGAATGTCTTAAAAACCTATGATATACTTTCTTGTCTCTTTAAACCTAAGATACGAACCATCCCCTTCTGTGATGACATTTGGTGACTTGGAGTTACCAGCAGCAAGATGCTCAGGGTCCAAGACTGTCCATGCCCGACCACCCCACACCAATGGCCTATGCTCCCTGTTCCCTGGCTGGCAGCTGGCATCACTTCTCACTGAGAACCCACTGTTTCAGTCAGCAACAGGTTTCAGCCACACTTCTGCAATGCAAAGCAGACCCCATGCTGGGATTCCAGGATCTCTCCTGGCAGGAAAGTGGAGGGTTACTTGGTGCAAGGATGTGGCACCCCCACCTCTGGAATGTGACTGAGCGAGAGAAGACATGGGCAAGTAGCTGTGCTCCCAAAAGGGGGCATCACTGCATGGAAAACAATGGGCCCTTCAAAGATGGGCAGGTGAGCCAAAAACAGACTGAGGAGACCCTGCCTGTAACCCATCAGCTGGCATTTTAAAGCTAAGCTGTTTACAGCTAAGCCTACACTGAATAGACTTATATAAACGTATATAAGGGTTTGAAGACAGATGATGAACTGGCCTTATCCATGCAAAGCTTTCATTTGTTCTGCCAGCTTCCCACACCCCAGACAGGAGTCACTCTTGGGATCCTATCATTGCTCTGTAGCTAGAGACAGACAAGGTCCGTTCTAGAGTGGACTACTGACTGCACCCTGGAATCAGGACCAAACATGACCAGGAAGCAAAACAACTACTGTCACTGCTGAGGGTTCCTACAGCAATTAGAAACAATGCACATGGCAGTGCAGCCCCCACCATCCGGGGAACTGCCAGGACCCGCTACCTGACAATGCGGCTTGGTGGGAACTAGGACCCCAGTTGCTCACACGATCATTAGCAAGGCCTTCAGCCCTCTGCAGGCCACAGCCAGTGGGTGCTCCAGAAGGCTGCCACATGCCTCATCTGCTGTCATTCCCACACTTGGGGGCAGGTACCATGGGCCCCACAGGACCAAATCCTGAACATAGACCTCACATTCTGGACACTGCAGCATGCATTCATGTAAAGCCCCATCTCCCTTCACAAACACAGACTTGGAAAGTGGAGGGTCTGGGGCAGCAGACAATGGTGACCATTTTTGAAGGAACACAAGAGAAAGGTATCAGAGAGAAAGATGCACAGAGAAGGTAACATTGGTTTTACTGACATGAAGTCCATAGAGAGCCACTGTGGCTTTCTATTTCTATTTCTAAAAATAGTCTCAGCTTGCCTTTTCTTGGTTTAAATTTTTACAAGTCCCTCAAATAAACTCTTGGCTGATGAAATTCACCCTAATATCTGCTGAGGAAGGATAGAAACTGCTTCCCAGGCTGCAAAGTGATCTGAAGATGTGTGGTGTTACTACCACTAGCACTAACCTCCATCGTCATCATGGGTACCTCTCACTGCATGCCACCAAAGGTCAGGCATTCTAGGTGACTGTGTGGTGGTTCTCTATTTTTCCTGAAGCTATGAGTCCCTTGATGCGTGTTAAGAAAACAAGAGTCCTGGGCTCTCCCTAGACCTAGTGAATCAGAATATCTAGGTGTAAGTGCCCCAGAGATTCTTATCAGGGGTGCATTTGGGCAAGATTGTTATCTCTTTTAGTCTTCATCACAATCCTAGAAGTCAGGTTCTACCTCATCTGACAAGGAGGAAAAGTAACTTGTCCAGTTGCTAAACGAGGCAACAGAAGTGCAAGGATTTGCACCTTCTGGCTATCAGCAAAGGCACGTTCTTACCCCCTCAGCCGCACTGCTGCCCACAATGCAACATGGAAGTTGATGGAAACTTTTCTTTCACCAAAGTATGGAACAGATTTTACAAGTTAAAAGGGTAGGGGAAGGACTCCATAAACATTTTAATATACACACTTTGGCTCTCAGCATAATCCAACCCCATTTGCAGTCCTGTGCTTTCTCTGTAGCCCAGGCCACGCCAAGCTCCTCCTCTGGCCCCACAATGAGCAAGGGGAAACCATGAGGCTCGCAGGGCAGCCTGCAATCCCTCCAGCAACACCTCACAGGCTTTTCATAAGTGTGAGTTAGCTAATAACCTCTCCACACCACCATTTGGCTTGTTAGGAAATAATTTAGAAGCACCTGGAAACAAATCTGTGCAAGAGAAATGGAAATCATATGCACTATGTACACACACAGAACATAACCTGGAAATGCATATTAAACACTCTTAGTTACATTTATTAAAAAACGACTCATAATTTTAAGTCTTAGATTTCTAACACTAATTTCAGTCAAGTGGAAAATTTCAAGGCATTATCTACATTAATGTGACAAGTAACCAACTTACATCTTGCTTCATTAAGATGTACTCACCTCAGGCTTCCTTCTCACTATAGTTATACACACATACCCAGGCCAGTGGAAACGGATGCACAGCTTATACTCAGTATATTAAGTAGGCCCCGTGAGGCCTGAGCTCTACCCTCCTTCCACAAGGCAGGGCGGGCCAGCCTTCCTTACCAAGCCACCACTGGTTCATTTGCAAACAGATATGCAAGTTCCTGCCTGGCTCCTTTGCCCAGGTCATAGGAAGACCAGGCTGGTTAGGATATGTGAGGAGTTAGCAAACTACAAAGTACTACCTTATTGAGGTATTTCCATCTGACATTTATCAGATGCACAGTTAACTGCTGGTTTAATGCAAATGATTCAAATTTTATAAGCTTCTAGCAAAGTTCTACTACTCATTTGGAAAGTTTAAAAAGCTCTAAGCTTCAAATGCCTCATGATAAAATAAAAATAGGACTACACGCATCACAAGTCATTCTTAAGACAATTAGGCCCAAACGGGCTAAAACATCAAGTAAGCTGCCCCAGACTACAAGCCCTGGAACCATAATTACCTGTTTCTCCCCACAATGTGTCGGTGCCATTGACTTCTATTTCATGTTCCTTTTCCATTCCCAGCAAGCACTGGACCACCTGTCAGAAGTGGCAAGGTGATTTAATGAGTTCTCACAGCAATAGGTGCTTATTATATCCCATGTATCAAAGGAGAGTGTGTGTTTTTTTAACCATTATTATCTCATACTGCACAAGGAGAGAAAATATGAGAACCATTTTCAAGCATAATTCATATGCTACTCACACTTTCACTTGGAGAAGAATTAAAAAAAAAAAAAAATCTCAGTGAATTTCAGCAACATTGTTCAGGATTACTAGGTACTTAGAATTCTAATGAATTCCAACATGACCCAAATATGCCAGCCTAATCAACAAAGGACAGGGCAGATCACACAAAGTGCAGTTTCTGCATAAATCACCAGAAGATGGTGAATCCATTTTTCACGAGGAAGAAAAACAAGGTGATATGTACCTTTTTCCAATAATTTCTTTTTAAAAAAATATTTTCCAAATCACTTTTCTACTGGCAGCACTATTCTTTTCCAACATTCCTGTTAATGAGCAGGCTAGGTCATAGGAGTGGAGGCAAGAATAGTGTCTTTCAAGGGGATGGAAGCATCTGTGCTCTGGCCAGAGCCAACGTTCACCCTGAGCAATAGCAGTGGCCGGAGAACAAAACAGAGCACCTTCCAGTTCCCAGTCCATACCCTTTGTGGGAGGCTGAAGGACGGCCCCCAAGTATGTCCACATCCTAATCCCTGGAAGCTGTGAGCATTACCTTAAATACATACCAGGGAATTGCAGATGTGATTATGTCTTGAAATGGGGTGGTTTTCCTGAATTATCAGGGTGTATATCTGACACACCTTGATGTAAAAAAAAAAAAATCTCAGTGAATTTCAGCAACATTGTTCAGGATTACTAGGTACTTAGAATTCTAATGAATTCCAACATGACCCAAATATGCCAGCCTAATCAACAAAGGACAGGGCAGATCACACAAAGTGCAGTTTCTGCATAAATCACCAGAAGATGGTGAATCCATTTTTCACGAGGAAGAAAAACAAGGTGATATGTACCTTTTTCCAATAATTTCTTTTTAAAAAAATATTTTCCAAATCACTTTTCTACTGGCAGCACTATTCTTTTCCAACATTCCTGTTAATGAGCAGGCTAGGTCATAGGAGTGGAGGCAAGAATAGTGTCTTTCAAGGGGATGGAAGCATCTGTGCTCTGGCCAGAGCCAACGTTCACCCTGAGCAATAGCAGTGGCCGGAGAACAAAACAGAGCACCTTCCAGTTCCCAGTCCATACCCTTTGTGGGAGGCTGAAGGACGGCCCCCAAGTATGTCCACATCCTAATCCCTGGAAGCTGTGAGCATTACCTTAAATGCATACCAGGGAATTGCAGGTGTGATTATGTCTTGAAATGGGGTGGTTTTCCTGAATTATCAGGGTGTATATCTGACACACCTTGATATAACAACAACAGTCCTTACAAGAGGGACAGGAGGAATCTGGTCACAGAAAGGGGGGGCCACGAGCTAAGGAATACAGGTGGCTTCAAGAAGCTAGAAAAAGCAAGGAAGCAGACTCTCCCCTAGAGCCTTCTGAAGCAACATCGGATTCTTGACGCCTTAACTTTAGACTTCGACCTCCAGAGCTGTAAGAGTAAGTGTGTATGGTCTTGAGCCACTAAGTGTGTGGCCATTTCTTACAACAGCATTAGGAAACTGATCAACCCTTCGAGGCTTTTGGTGAGTGAATCCTGCTTATTTTGATTAAATGGTTACTGGTTGTGCTGAGGTTACTTCTGCTCAGAATTCCTCCCAGCTAGCTTTAAAATAAGGGGATACACAGGAGTTGAGATGAAGGTCATGCCTACCTGTGGCGTTCACAGACCTCCCAATGATGATTTTCTGTATTCTGGATTGTAGCAGATTGAATTATGTCCCCCAAAACTCACTGAAGCTTGAATTGTGTCCCCCAAGTTTTATGTATTTGTAACTTAGCCCCCACCGTGACTGTTAAGAGGGTGGGAAATGCTATTATGGTAATTGAAAGGTAGGGCCTTGATGAGGTGATTGGATGGCAGGACTGTGCACTAGTGAATGGATTAATAATAGTGGCCAGGAGCATGGTTCTGAGGGCTTTAAAAGAAGAGGAAAGCCTGTCTCTTGCTCTCTCTGTTTCCACCATCTTGCAACGTGAGATCTCTGGGTCACTGTCACCACCACCAGATGGTCTTTGGACTTCCCAGCCTCAGAAACTGAAAGCAATAAGTTTTGTTTTTTTTATAAATCATCCAGTTTCAAGTATTTTGTTACAAGCAACAGGAATGGACTAATACACAGACCCACTCAGATTTAGGCAATGGTTTAAAGAGGAAAAACATCTACTTTTCAGATATGTGTATTTAACATGTATATATATGTGCATGTGTGTTTTTAATGTTTTAAGTGCCAGAAGTCAGCCAGACATCTTTGCACTCAAATTTAAGTCATTCTGGGGAAAGAATTTTACCAAATACTGTCACCTCTAATTGCTCAAAGATAATACAGAGTGCAAAATACATGGAGGACATCGAGAACAATGTTATTAAATTTACAGATAAAGCTAAGACACACAGGTCAGGAGACAGCAATTAAATCTTCAAATTAAGGGATACTGACATTTACTAGAAACAAATGCTCTATTTAACTGCTGCATGAAGTTTTTCTTCAGTGTAGGAACTGCAAATGACAAGCGTTCTTACATGCTATCAAAGCACTAAAGTTCTACTTGCAAAAGTCCTTCAAATACTCAAAAATAATTTTAGAAGTAGCATTCCATGTGATTATTTTTAAAAGATCACAAGGACAAAAGAACGAGTCAAAGGGGAAAAATGTAAAACAGCAGAGCTAGAGGGTAAAAGTGGAACAGGGAAGAAGAGAGAGAGACAGACAAGGAAGGGTAGAGAATGAGCAGCACCAAGAGGCCCCTCATGGGAGCCCAACCCACAGGGGAAGAACCAACCCGCCTGTCCCCACCGCATGCATGCGAGACTGTGGCCTCTCCTCTGGTTTCCACTGGTGGGAGGGACGTGGTGCCAAGAGCGGACCTTCTACTGAGAGTGCTCAAAGCCACTTGCTAGCTCTTGAAATCCTCATTTTCTTCCATTCCTTCAGTGTGTCACAGCCTTGTAGCTTAGAAGGCGGCGACTGTCAAAAGAAATCGACCCACTGGGTACCACTGCTGCTTCCGTTTCCCAGGAAAGAACCCCTGGACCCCACTCACCGAGCTGTGGCCCATGCTGGCGGCTGCCGTCAGTGCCTGCTGCAGGGCTTGGCTCTTCGTTGGTGCACCTGGCTGGGGAGGGCCTGCTGACCACTCACAGTTCAGGAGGTACCGGAGAACGTCGCCATGGCCCCGCAGTGCACTGTGGACGAGTGCACACTGGCCTTTCTTATCCAAGTGGTCCATCTGGTGGCAGGAGCAGCGGAAGGGCACAGGTGAGCATCGCCTCTCCTCTGAGGGAATAGGGGCACCACAAACACAGTGCACAAACCCCATCCCAATTCATCCTTCCAGAGAGCACTGAACTGTTGTCTGAGTCACTTCATGATAATGAATGCGCTGGTCCAGGCCTTGGCTTCCTTTTAGGACTAGTGATCACAAGACACCCTCCTCACCCCTATGTCTCTCTAGCAAACTACATGGAGCTCCAAGTTCTCTCGTGGGCACATACGAAGACACAGACCAAAGCCTATGCTTCCCAACCCTGGTTGCGTGGTTGTAGTATTCTAAGTCTGCTGTGACAAGTTACAATTTGGGGGAGTAGAGCAGTTCTCTGGTCACAGAGTAAGGGGAGCCAGAGAAAGGGAGGGATGCGGAAACACAGCTCTGAATGAAGAAGAGTGGCAGGGGAGTCTAAGTGGGGAAGGAAGCTCTGCACAGGCAGGTGACCTGGGACATGCTGCCATGTAAGGTGGAGCCAGCTAGCCAGATGGGGGCCTCAGAATAAAGCTAAGGGACAGCCGGGATCTGGAAATGGAGGTGTGGTGATGTGTGTGTGGCACCCCCACTGCTCCGGCTTAGCTGTGACATTTCCCTTCTTCCACGAGCTGAAGTTCACACATCCCAATGTTGGACTTTTGAGAGAAAAACAAGTTTTTGTTGAACTTTAAATATCCTAATTAACTAAAAAGATGAAAGACAATTATCAGTGGTTTAATCTCTATTATTCAAAAGACACATTTCCCAATAAAATGCTTATAGTAAACCTAAATAGAGTTTACTGTGAGCTCGGGTTCATTCTCATTTAATCTATTAATGCTGATAGTTCTAGAGTAACTTGTTTAATAATATACAGTTATTTCATGCGAATGTTAATATACTGATTAAATGCATACACAATGGTTCTGTGGTAGATACAGTTACGCCCGTCCCACAGGTGAGAGGCCTGACACGCACAGGCTCAGTAACCTGCCCAGCATCCCAGCTGGCAAGTGGAGAGATGATGAATCTGGGCAGTCTAGTTCCTGCAGCTCAAGCACATCGCTTTTAAGACCCACGGAACTCCTTTTACTGTTTTAAAAAAGACATGAAATGGGATAACGAGAGGGGGGACCCAGCTGGCAAGTGGAGAGATGATGAATCTGGGCAGTCTAGTTCCTGCAGCTCAAGCACATGGCTTTTAAGACCCACGGAACTCCTTTTACTGTTTTAAAAAAGACATGAAATGGGATAACGAGAGGGGGGAAAAAACCAGACATTTAAAATCTTTTCAACCAATCATGGTGCTGTGTTAAACTCTACACCAAGTTCTAGGTCAACACTTGCAGGCTTTTTAAAGGCTGGCCCGACTAATGTGGCTAGTGGCCAGGAGGCTCCTTGGTATTCTGCCTTCCCCTGGGCAATACTGGGCAGAGTAACAGCACATGAACAAAACCCATGGCCCACACTGCTCCATGGCAAGCAGCATCACAAACCGACCGCCACTTGCAGCCCTACTTCTTCTGTGTATGCTGTGCTTTCTGTTTACGCAATTAGACTGAGTAGAGACAAAGGGAGACTGGCCTGAGCGATGACAACTCTAGCAATGATGTGAAGGATTCCCTCCTTCCCCATCAGACTGAGTAGAGACAAAGGGAGACTGGCCTGAGCGATGACAACTCTAGCAATGATGTGAAGGTATCCCCCCTTCTCCAGCCCTCCCCCATGGTGGGGAAAGCTACTGCTTACCCTTGCCCCCTTCTTGACCAGCAGACACACCAGCTTCATGTGGCCGGCAGCTGCCGCGTAGCACAGGGCAGTCATGCCGTTCTCTGACATTCCATCCAGGCAGGCGCCGAATTCCAGGAGCAGAGTGACGACTTCCTCATGGCCCAGGTGAGACTGGACACATAGGATTGGGGCATTATTTAACACTTCTGTCCTGTAGTTCACGTTGGCCCCTCCCAAAATCAGGAGACGGCTCACCTGTAGGACAATGTCCCCCAACAAGATTAATTTTTCACACAGATGTAAATCTCAACAATATTTGTGGAGAAGGGCAGTATCTTTTTTCTGACGGCTATCTTTGATTTTTTGTATCATTTTAATCCAGTGGCTCTTGAACTTAAGTGTGCATGAGTATCACCTGGGACCATGTTAATAATGCACATTTCTCATCGATAGGAACATAAAATGGTGCAGCCCCAATGGCACACAGTATAATGGTTCCTCAAAAAAATTAAAAATAGAATTACCATATGATTCAGCAATCCCACTTCTGGGTATTTATCCAAAAGAACTGAAGGCTGGATCTCAAAGGGATATGTGTGCATCTATGCTCATTGTAGCATTATTCACAATAGCCAAGAAGTGGAAGCAACCTAAATGTCCATCAATGGATGAATGGATAAAGAGAATGTGGTATATACATACAATGGAATATTATTCAGCCTTGAAAATAAAAACATTCTGACACATGCTACAACTTGAATGAACCTTTAAGATATTATGCTAAGTAAAATAAGCCAGATACAAAAGGACAAATACTGTATGATACCACTTATGAGGAACCTAGAGTAGCCAAATTCAGAGAGATAGGCCAGAACATTGATTTCTGGGCCTGGGCAGAGGGTGAAATGAGAGCTGTTGTTCAATGGATACAGACTTTTAGTTTTGTGAGATGAAAAGTTATGAAGATTTAATGAAGAATAATGTGAATGTACTGAATTGTACACTTAAAAATGGTTAAGACAGTAAATTTTCTGATAAGCGTTCTTCACAATTAAAAAAATTTAGAAATAAGATATGCACATTCTCAGGCCCCACTGCCTGTATTCTGATGTGCAGATCTGGAGTGGAGCATTTTCAATGAGTTCCCAGGTGATACTGATGCTGGTGGCTTGGGAATCACATTTTGTAAAATCACTGTTTAACCTAAATAAAAACAGAATAGTCATTTTTCTGGCAGTGAAGTAATAATCACAGAATTAAATAATTAACAGTGAGATCAAGTCAAGAGAAAATACAGATGTTCTTTTCTTTACAAGGATGTGTCCCTGAAAGACAAGCAGAATTCATGGAAATGTTCATGTGCCCTGGGACTGCTAGCAGCATGACACTCCTAGAAAATAATCTGCTGCTTCTAATGATTACTGTATCTATCACCCACTAAACTCCTCGGATCCAGATATAAGGGAGAGTTTCCATCCACAGATTTAAAAATTAAAATCACTGAAGATATGCAAATTTTAGCTATACTAATATCTTTTCCAAATCTCCAGATCACTAGAAAAAAATGACACTCCTTTAAACACCTGTTAAGATGCCTAGTATGTTTTTTTCAAATGGTCACTTCAATGGTCCCGATCTGCATCAATCACAACCCTTGCCAAACCCTGGTAGGTCCCCCGGGCTGCCCACTCAGTGTGAAAACCACAGAGATGGTGTCATTTATTGACTAGAGACACACAGGGATCATTAATATACATAAAGATGACAAGGCATATAAAACTCAGGGTATTTCAGTGACATGTGTCTACAAGAATAGCTGAAAGAATATTTGCAAACTGATAGGTATGGGAAATTAATACTATCAGACGGTGAGACCATAACTCATAAAAACATATTGACAGGTTAGATCCCAAAGCGTGAGATTTCAAGACGTCCTGGTTGCTGCTGAAGCACGAAGCCCGTGTGATCCAGGCCTCCAGGCTCCTCTCTGACCTTCTCTCCAGACCTTCCCCTGGATTCCCTCACTGTGGCCACTTGGGCCCAAAGCTTATCCTGCAACAATGTCAAGCAGACCCTGTCTCCCAACCTCTGCCTGAAATGCTCATTCCAAAGATGCAGATGCCAAAGGATTGCTTGCTCTAGGTCTCTGCTCAGAAAATTA
Organism: Galeopterus variegatus; assembly: GCF_000696425.1. Lineage (NCBI taxonomy): Eukaryota > Metazoa > Chordata > Mammalia > Dermoptera > Cynocephalidae > Galeopterus > Galeopterus variegatus. Next base: position 79,442 of record NW_007727019.1, read on the forward strand.
CTCTACCTCTCTGTGCTTCAGGTGCTGTGAAGGTTAATTCTAGATGTCAACTTGGTTAGATGAAGGACTGCTGAGAAACCTGGTAAAGCTATCTTTTCAGGTGTGTCCGTGAGGGTGTTTACAGCAGAGATTAGTACGAGAGTCTGAGTGGCCTGAGTGTGAAAGACCCACCCTCAGTGTGGGTGGGAACCATCCAATCCACTGGGGGTCTGGAGAGAACAAAAGACAGAGGAAAGAGGTGAAGCTCTCTCTCTCGATCCGCTGGAGCTGTGATACACTCTTCTCTCCTGTTCGTGGACATCAAAACTTGAGACTCTTCAGCTTTTGGGTTCCAAAACTTACCCCAACGACACCATCAGCTTCCCTAGTTCTGAGGCCTTTGGACTTGGACTGAGCCACGCTACCGGCATCCAGTTTATAGACGGCCTATCGTGGGACTTTTCTTCACAGTCACGTGAGCTAATTCCCCTAATAAATCCCTCTTGTGTAATTATCACATATCCTATTGATTCTGTCTCTCTGGAGAACCCTGACTAACACAGGTGCCTTCTCAGAAAACGGTAATATGCCACCCATTCCACCTGATGGGTACTCTTCGCTGACACTGTGAAAGAAGGTATACTTTGAGCACTATGGTGAATACCTTATAAGAACTTAACTAGGAAGGTATGTTCTTAGGGGCAGAGCTTCCGTGAAGATGTTTGCCTTCAGTTCACACTCCATCTGCTACTGGGAACAACGTCTCCTTTGGTGGGACAACGCTGTGGGTATTTTCACCATTCTCATCAGGGTGTGGGCCTTCCCTTAACCCACGGTTCTTCACCCTGCTGCACACTGAAGCCACCTGGGAGCTTGACAGTTTCCAATGCCCAGGCCTCACCCCTGGAGATTCTGACTTGGCTGGGGCGGGGGCTCTGGTACTCAGATCTCCCAAGTGATTGTAGGTGGCAGCTGGCGCTGTAATCATGTCAGGTGATAAACACACCTGCAGACCATGGGCTTGCTGAGTGTCAGGTACCTAAAGCCGTGTGACTTGGGGCAAGCCACCAACTGCCTTAGACCATCATAAAGCGGGTTCCCTCATCAGAATAATGAAGATAAAAACAGTTTCACTTCATGGGGTGGTTGTAATGATTAAAAATGAACATGAAAAGTGTATGTATGGGCCGGCCCGGTGGCGCACTGGAGAGTGCGCCACTTGGGAGCACGGCAGCGCTCCCGCTGAGGGTTCAGATCCCATGTGGAGACCGGATCTGCTCACTGGCTGAGCGTGGTGTGGGCACAACACCGAGGATTGCGATCCCATTGCCGGTCCCCGGTACGGGCGCGACACCGAGGGTTGCGATCCCGTTACCGGTCAGTAAAAAAGAGACAAAAAGGAAAAAAAAAAAAAAAAAGTGTGTATGTACTCATACAAATACATGTGTTTGTGTGTGTGCACAGCACTTAGCATCCTGTAAGTGCTAAATAAATACTAATTGCTATTGTTATAATCACCCTTTCATGGAGTCATGGGAAGGGACAAGAGCCCAGGTCCTGAAGGAGCTCTGCCCAAGGCACCTGGTGACCTGGAGGTCTGGTCTTTTGTCTACATCACCTTGTGTGCCCACTCTGGGCTGTTCACCAGCACAGACCAACTGGGAAAACTCATGCAGAGTTGAGAACAGATGTGAGTCACTAGGAGCCATCAAACCCTCAAGGCAGGCAGCTCCTGTTAATAACCACCACTAGGCACATCCAGAAATTCCCAGGTGCCTATAGCAGAGTCACAGTTTCCAGAGGTGAGGTGAAGCACTAATAAAAATAACTCACTTGAACATGTAATAAATGCCAAGTACTTTCCCAAGAATTTTAACACCTTGGTGAGGCTTCCTTTTTTTTTTTTTTTTTTTAAGATGACCGGTAAGGGGATCTTAACCCTTGACTTGGTGTTGTCAGCACCACGCTCTCCCAAGTGAGCTAACTGGCTATCCCTATATAGGGATCTGAACCCGTGGCCTTGGTGTTATCAGCACCACGCTCTCCCAAGTGAGCCATGGGCCGGCCCTTCGGTGATGTTTCTGATCTCTCTACAAGACGAGCTCTTCTTTTCTATTTTATAGGTGAGAAAACTGAGGCTCAGAGCAGGTAAGGCAAAGATCAGCTCTGAGCACAAAGCCAATTATGTCTAGAGCAGTCCAGCAGTGGAAGCAACATCTCTAACTAAGACTGCATTGCATTAAAAGAAGGTGTTTAAATGATCCGCCCTATAAATTCTTTCCTGAGTAAATGGAAATTTTCTGATCATCACAGAAGCCCTCCTTGGACAACACTTGGAAGTGGCAATATTATCTATAAACTTCTGGATTTAATGAATGCAAGAAAACAAAAAAGGGGGATGGAGGTAGGCAAAGCAAATGCAATTGTGAGGAACAGACATGGTGCTGGCCTGCATGGCACTTTGTAGTTTTCTAGCTAAGTATATCCTCCTCTCCTCCCAGTCCTCCTCTCCTCCCTGCCTTCAGAGGAGAAAAGAATCACAACCCGAATTCTCCTGAGGCCACGGTCTGTGGCTGGCAGCCAGTCCTAAGAGACAACACTAGCAAAACAACCAGCTGGATTGGAGCCTGGAGGCACTGGCACCAATGACCACACTGGGCCAGCCAGGCCCTGGCTGGCATGACCCTGGTCCAGCAACAGCAAACTACCTTGCTGGAGATCACTGGCATGCCACTGAAATTAAAATATGTCTAGCAAGTAATCATCCCAGAGCAAGTTGCTTTAATTTACCAAAGTGGCAAACTGCAATTATTGCTCAAAATGACATTCATTGCTGTATGACAACATTTAATACTCTCTAAAAAAAGTTCCTTAATTGCATGCATAATTTTAAATTACTGTAATTTGTTCAAGATTCTGTGAAAACCTTTTTTTTCCCCTTTGAAAGATAAAAGAAACAGAAGGATAATGAAAAGTCTTAAGATTCTATAACCAAGTTGTGTAATTTGGGGGATGGTGTACATGTAGGTGCCACTTGAGTTTTATCAAACAAAGTAAAAATGAATAACTCTTAAAACTGCACGTATGTTAAAGAGAAAAGTTTATAATCCCAGGAGGGTCAAGCTCATTACCTTATTATGCTGTACCTTTTAATTTTGTCTTAAAAACTCATATTCAGCAAAGTATGATGTTTCCCATTTACTTTTCTTCACATTAAAAGAACAACTTCTGTGCCCATAAATTCATTAAAGTAGTAAAAACAGATATTGCCACTTTTATTTTTTTTTTATTTCTTGTGATCATTATAGAATTTTATTAATTATATGGAGAAACCAAAAAGATAAACTGAAGTGAAAGATGAAATAATGTAATTACAGTAACCTCAACACTAATTTTTAGAAAACCAAAGTGAAAAAAAAAATTCTTAATACAACTTCTTCATTATGTGAAATCTAAACTTAGAGACCACCTTCTCTACTATTCTTTTAGGGTAACTCCATCTAGAAAGAGGCCCCTTTGACCAGGAGCAGCAGCTTGGAGCTAGTTCTCCTTAACTACAAAAATGCCTTCCTGTCCACCCCCCAATAAAAACTTGCATGCAGGGTTCAGTCATGACAAAAACACTCAAACCCACAAGTCTGGAGTGTGGGGGGAAATATGCAAAGGAGCAGGCATGGAGTGGGGCAGAGCACAGGGTCCTGTGAGTGGCTCCACTGCTTGCTCTGTACAAAGGCATCCAGCAAACAAGCAGAGTCAAGGCTGAAATCCAGTGTGTCCTCTGCCCATCTGCCTCCAACTCTTAGAGGGGACTGAGCCTGCCTCGACGAGGCAGCACTTTGATCTTTGCAAAGACATAGTCTGCATCCACCTAGGGGTGGTGGCATTCTTCCACTTCATACAATAGCCCTGCACTATGCCACAGGACTCTGGGCAAGCTGCCCCTCAACTCAGCACTGCTAGGTCCTCCCTGACACGCTGGCCCCTCTAAACACACCAGCCAGGCAGAAAAGGGAGAAGAGGGGAGAGAACACACATCTAACCAGACCCCAGACACATGATCAAGGTGCAGATGCTGAGGGTGACGTGTGTGGACATTGGGGAGGAGAGGCAAAGATCTTCCCAGGAGTGGCCCCCTAGGTACCAGCAATATATATATATGGCTTCCTAGGTGGGTCTGATGAATGGTAAGTGAGAACTGGAAGACAGACGCATGGGAACTCTGGGCCAGGGCTTTGCTGCATCTTTACTGGATAACCACAGTTGGCCTCCCCTGTGTTACTAAGAGAGGCACAGGTACAATCATTTTCATAAAAGTAATTTAAAGGGGGACCCGGCTCCTTGAGAAACTGCCTCAGAGATTCTGCAGGCAGCTGGGCATGTCAGGGCCTGGGACTGAAAGGCCTGAACACTAACCTTTTTGTGGCCTTAACTGAATATTTGTCCCCTGTGCACTTTAGACTTACATACTGCATTAAATGAGACGAAAATCTACCCTAAACAGCTGAGCAGAATATTGCAACATGATAGCCACTGACCAAGAGCATGGACATTCCTGGCTCAGCAGCCAGCTGACATGATACTCTTTCCACCATCATTAATACACGTGCACATGAAACCTCCAGTCAAGCCCATCTCTTTGTGTCACTCACCAATGCTTGGTTTCCTACGAACTCTATAGAGAGAGTGAATATCAGAAACTCAGGACATGTTAAAAATCCATTTTTGATTTCTTGGAGTGATGTTATCAAGATGGCGGAACACACAATCCCTGGCATCCCTCCCCCCGAACAACTGAACAACTTACAACTACTAAAACACAAAAACAGCCGTCCTGAGATTGCTGGAGCTCAGGGGAAGAGGAGAGACCAATGGAGTTTGTGAACACGTGAAAGGCTGTGGCAAGAGGAAGGAGGGACCATTCTGACCATTCCAAGCCCCAGTCTCTTCTGCGGCCGGCTTGGTACAAGATGAGGAGCAGCTGCCAGCACACAGAGTAGCTACCAGATGGCAAAGCCATAGTGGTGCCCTTTGCATGAAACTACTTGGAGTCTGCAGCACAGAAGGGTGATTTGGAGTGCACCATCCCATCTCCCAGGACAGCAAAACCATTCGCAAGCTTCCCCTGGACCTGCACAGGAGTGAGGGGCCACAGCCAATAGGAACCACCCATAGTTTGATGAGTCTTTGTGAGGGACTTGTGCATGGCCCACCCCATGGGAAACATATGGAGTGCTGGGGAAGACTGGCCCAACAAGGAGCACGGGGATACAGCACAGGCAGCTAATCTGCCTTCTGACTGGCACAGGCACCACACACTGGAGACTGGCCAGGGTGATACAACTGTAGAGGGCAGTTTGCAGGAAAGACTCAGTCAAGGGTGGGAATTTCCACACAGACCAGTTGTGTCTGTGGTGACCCCAAAATCCAATCCACACAGAGAGCTTTCCCTACTCAGAAAAAGCGGCTATTGGGGCCGGCCCGGTGGCGCACGGCTACAGTGCGCCGCTTGGGAGTGCGGTGGCGCTCCCGCCGAGGGTTCGGATCCCACGTACAGACCGGGTCCCGCTCACTGGCTGAGCGAGGTGCAGAAGCAACACCGAGGGTTGCGATCCCGTTGCCGGTCCTGGTCCGGTACGGGCGCGACACTGAGGGTTGCAATCCGTTGCCGGACACGAAAAAAGGGAAAAAAAAAAAAAGAAAAAGCGGCTATTTAGCTCAGGCATAGAGTTCAAGTTCTGGTCCCTACAGGAAGTTTCCCCCAGTTCAGGAATTAACCATGGGATGACAAATTAGTTCCAGTGCAGACTTTAAATAGTGGTGGTAAGTTGTTAATTCACTGCAGAACAGGGAAAAAAACCCCAAACAAAACCAACAGACCAGAGACAAAGCTATGATATTAACCAGTAAAGGTCTAACACCACCAAAGAACACCTATAAAATCTGGAAGAGGTAGTAGTCTCCTCAAATGCCCAGGCAGCAACACAAAGACACAAAGATTGAGAAATAAAGAAATATGACACTACCAAATGAATCAAAGTACCAGCAATGGACCCAGAAGAATATCAAATTTATGAAATGTCTGACAGATAATTCAGAATAACCCTCTTAAGGATGTTCAGGGAGTCACATGAAAATACAGATAGAAAAAAATGATATCTGGAAAACAATTCAGGAGCACTACGAAAAACTTGACAAAAGGATAGAATAAATTTTTAAAAACCAAATAGAAATTCTAGAAATAAAGGATACATTATCTGAACTGAAAAACTCAATAGCTTCAACAGCAGACTTGATCAAACACAGGAAAGAACTGAACTTGAAGACAGAACACAAGAAATTAACCAATCAGAGGAGCAATAAGAAAAAATGAAACAGAAATGCAGTAATTATGGAAATCCCTCAAGCAAACTAACCTCCACATAACTTGTGTATATTAAGGAAACAAAAAAGGAAGAAACCTAGAAAGCACACTAAAGGAAATAATGACTGAAAATTTCCCAAGTAAAATGAAAAGTGACAGAGTAATTACACCCAGGTTCAAAGGTTTGGATCCCTGTACCAGCCAGCCGTTAAAAATAAAAAGAAGAAAGGTGAGAGCATCCAGGTACAGGAAGCTCAGAGGTCACCAATCAAATTCAATCCAAAGAGGAACCCCTCAAGACACATCATAGTCAAATTACTACAAACCAGAGACAAAGAAATGTAGCTAAAGCAGCAAGAGGAAAGAAACACGTAACATTCAATGGAGTCCCAATACGTCTCTCAGCAGATTCCTCAGTAGAAACTCCGTATACAATTAGAGAATGGGATGATACATTTAGAGTGCTGAAGGAAAGAGACAGTCAACCAAGATTTCTGTATCCAGCAAAACTAACCTTTAAATATGAAGGAGAAATAGTCTCTCTCAGATAAGCAAAATCTAAGGGAATTCATCAATACCGGGCCTGCCTTACAAAAAAATGCTAGAGGGAGTTCTTCAGTCTGAAAGAAGATGACACTAAAGAGAAGCAAGAAAACATCTAAAGGTATAAAACTCATTAGTGAAGTAAGTACATAGACAACCTCAGAATACTCCGATGTTGTAAGAGATGTATTGGGACTCCACTGAATGTTACGTGTTTCTTTCCTCTTGCTGCTTTAGGTACATTTCTTTGTCTCTGGTTTTTAGTAATTTGACTATGATGTGTCTTGAGGGGTTCCTCTTTGGATTTTGACTATGATGTGTCTTGAGGGGTTCCTCTTTGGATTTTGACTATGATGTGTCTTGAGGGGTTCCTCTTTGGATTTTGACTATGATGTGTCTTGAGGGGTTCCTCTTTGGATTTTGACTATGATGTGTCTTGAGGGGTTCCTCTTTGGATTTTGACTATGATGTGTCTTGAGGGGTTCCTCTTTGGATTTTGACTATGATGTGTCTTGAGGGGTTCCTCTTTGGATTTTGACTATGATGTGTCTTGAGGGGTTCCTCTTTGGATTTTGACTATGATGTGTCTTGAGGGGTTCCTCTTTGGATTTTGACTATGATGTGTCTTGAGGGGTTCCTCTTTGGATTTTGACTATGATGTGTCTTGAGGGGTTCCTCTTTGGATTTTGACTATGATGTGTCTTGAGGGGTTCCTCTTTGGATTTTGACTATGATGTGTCTTGAGGGGTTCCTCTTTGGATTTTGACTATGATGTGTCTTGAGGGGTTCCTCTTTGGATTTTCTTTCGAGAAATGTCTGTTCAGGTACTTGGCCTAGTTTTTAATTGGGTATTTGTTTTTTTGCTGTCAAAAACAAATTTATTTATTTATTTATTCTGGATATTGGCCCATTATTACCAGAGGCTGGGAGCAGGAGGAGGAGTGGAAGGGAAATGTCTGTTCAGGTACTTGGCCTAGTTTTTAATTGGGTATTTGTTTTTTTGCTGTCAAAACCAAATTTATTTATTTATTTATTCTGGATATTGGCCCATTATTACCAGAGGCTGGGAGCAGGAGGAGGAGTGGAAGGCAGGAGAAGTGGTGGACTAATGGGTGCAAAACTATGTTATCTACCCTAAGTGAATCACTGTGTAGCATATGTATGTATTGAAATAACACATTGTACCCCACAAGTATGCACAAGTAAATGTTAAAAAAGTAAAAAGAATTTTTTAAAAATCCATTTTTTCTGTAAATCTCTCTCTGACCTTTGGTTTCCTCTGTGAATTTTTTCCTTATCACATTCACTCTGAAAACACCCCATGTGCTCACACAGCAGCCCCTGCTTCCCACATCTTCCTGCTGGAGGGAGCCTGTATAAAAGCATCAGTACAAGCTCCTCTGCGTCCTCTTGACACACCCACTGCGGGGGAAGCAGGGCTGGGGCTCAGGCTCTCTGCGCAGAGTGTTGCTCACCTTCACGTTGGGAGTATAGAGGTTCCTGAGAGAGGCGAGGGCGGCAGACAGGCCCTCGGTGCTGTAACCAATCCACAGGGCTTGCAGATGGCTTGAAGAGATCCCTGTCTTCTTACTGAGGCCCTGGAAACAATCAGAGAAAGATCCACCTGGGTGTCTCCTTTTCACCTGCAGCTCAGTTTGAAAGCAGGTCTGCCCAAGAGGGTGCAGATAGATGTGCTGAACTCATGGCAACTCGCACAAAGAACGCCTGGGTCCACGAGCCTTTCCTACCTAAAACCAAGGTCGAGGAATCAGCCAGCCTTTGCTGCATGAACTGTATGCCTAGGGAGGGAGATGGCAGATGAGGAGAAAGTTTCTTAATGGCTATAAATTAGAGGAAGAAAAAGTGATAGAATCAGGATATCCCTGTCTGCAACCCCTAACATGTGAATGTGTCTGGGAAGTGACCAGGACTGGCCGAAGGCACCATAAAATGAGGAGCAAGTACAAACGCTGTGCTTCCTTATGCACAGCAGACTTTCTTGAGAAACTCTCACTGCTGCAGAGTAATCTGAAACGCTGCAGGGGGATCAAACCCGAACCTCATAAAGCCTCTAGGCACAACTACCAATGACAGGAAATCCAGGGAAAGAGGAACATGTTAAACCACGCTGCCAGAAACAAGGCCACAATCAGAAGAGCCAGGCGGTGTGAAACTATAAAGTTTAAGGAACCCAGGTTCTTCAACAAATAAACAACGAGGAAACAAAAGGGAATAAATGAAGTGGAACCTTTAGATGAAAATAAACTTAAGTGTTTACTTTTAGGGAGGTGAGGAGGTTGTGTTTGGGGTGGGCCCGTGGAGGGCTTCTGAGATGGCTGGCAAAGATGTCAAAAATCTCCAGAACCAAAACTCAAAACGACAGAGAAGCCCTTCCTCAGGTGGGTATGTGTGCCTCACCTTGAAAATGTGTGCCTTCAGGATGTGATGGCCCAGCTCCATGGTCTGCTGGCGGTTCAGCTTGCCCTCCTGTCGAGAGAACATGAATGCCAGGAGCGCGTGTCCATTCCTAGGACAAGAAACACAAAGGCTCAGAGCAAAAGACCCCGTCACTCCATACCACAGGCCCTGGGGTGCACACTGCTGCCTAATCTCTGAACTGCTCTCTTGGAGCTCCAGCACCACCCCATGGAGTGGTGAGCAATAATCAAAAATAGGAAGGAAGAAGGGACAGAAGGAAGATAGCAGACCTTCTGAAGAACTGATCTAACAGCCACCATCACTCACTGAGAATATACTCCAACTCTTTATAGATAAGGAAGTAAGGCTTGGAGATTAAAATAATGTGCACACAGGAAATACACAAGAATTGGTGGAGTCAGAATTTGAATCCTGATCTGTAAGGCACCAAGATATTCACTATAAATTTCTATGTTTGCAAGTAACCTAGAAACAACTTAAAAGTCCAAGAATAAGAGTATGGTAAGGTACATTTTAATTTACCCACTAGTAGGTTTGCACAGCCTTGAACAAAGAAAATGAGATTTTTCTAAGATTTCTAACAGCTTGCTAGGGTTCCTGTGATGTGTTAAGCAAAAAACCATAAAACAAACAAAAAAAACCAGACAAGAATTCTGAGAGAGAAGACGAGTTGTATAATGTTTAAAATGCTATAGAAAGAGGCAGAAATGAAAAGTGAAGTGTCATTGTCTCTGAGTGTTAAAATTTTCTCTTTTCTCTATATGGGGGCAAAAATACAACTATTTGGGATGGTGGAAGAAATGCTACCAACTTTCAAGTCACCATGTATGTGAAACATTTTCCAGAAACACCCCTCCCCCCCTTTCCTGAAGTCCCACACGCAGGGTGGCTTCCTCCCAGCAGGTACTTCCTGCCTCACCCTCCTGAGTGGGAAACCCTCAAGAGCAGGGTCTTTGTCCCAGGAATGTCTCTATCTACCAGTTTTCTGCACATTAAGTAGGTTCTTAAAAACTTGCTGAATTGAGTCTAGTAGCTTCCTTCCAACATCATTCTACATATTCTGTCTGTTGAACGAAGCTCAGTACTACAGGGGTCTTGGAAAATTGCCGACTTGCACCACCCCATGATTGAGCGCCTTCTTATATCTTGTACCACTGGTGCCTCTTCTGTCCCCGCTTGGCCCAGGCCCAACCCCAGGGGACATCCCCACATCTGCTTGTAAGAACACAGCAGCACTCAAGAGCCTGCACCTGCTGGTGCTGACCCATCAGTCACCCCACTCTCAGCTCTGCCCAAAATGAAGCAAAGCTTAATGATGTCTACAGTCCACCTACTTCATCCTCAAACCCAGGAACAAACCTACATCCCCTGCGGAAGTCTTTTGACTTGTTTTTATATCTCTACAAATTCAACTCCAATCTATCTTCCTAGAAAATGATCTAACTTTTCCTAGGAAATCATCTGACTTAGCTAGATATGCCACATCACACATTGTACCTAGCTACTAAGATCTGGCCAAATAACCCAGATGTTACAGTTTATTGCCCCAAAGCAGGTTCAAAAGATAACAATAAACCTTTAGCTCAGTGTCACCTAAGAAAGCACCACCAGCCACAACACAGCTAGACCTATGAGGTCAAAGTTAAGTCAACATTAATGGGGAGGAAGGTGGTGGGAGGCTTATGACTGCTTATTAACCTCTTCATTTCTGGACTCCAGTGTGTGGCCAAGTGCCCACTACCGTCCTCTGGGGACAGTTTAGCAGCTTGCCAATCCCGGTACTGAAGTAGAGGGCAATTCTGACTCAAAGAGCAGAAGCCATTCAAGGCAGCAAAGATGCAGGCTGAGGCCAGGGCTAGGCAGAGCTTGAGCATACCCATATCTGAAAGCATCCGAACCCCCAAGTTCTTCCACCTCTCACCCTGTTATCAGGCCTCCTGACACATAGGCCTCCCCACCCCATACTGTGGTACCAGCAGCCTGCGCAATAAGAAGTGCACCCTGGCCTGGCCCTCCCTGTCTGTGACACTGAGCTGTACCACAAATACAAAACAAGGTGGCCAGATCTGATCACGGTGCTCCCCCTCTTGGCCCACAGACATGTTTGATCCCTAGACAAGTCACTACAAGTTCACAAGGTGGCAGAGGAGTGGCGGTGTTGAGGATCCCAGACAGTCCACCAACCCACAGGGGAACACCCTGCAGAGAAGGCCATGGTTCCCTGGAGTGGCTATCCCATGTCCCTACGTGGGACCCCTGTAGAAGCCAGGTGGTGGAGGGGACAGGGATCTGTGAGAACAGAAAGTAGAGAAATATCTCTCAGGCACTGCCCAGCTTCTCTTTCAGCCAGAAACACCAGAAGCCCTAAAATTCTAGCAATTAAAGGAAGGAAACTTTTCTACAGAAGTAGAAAGAATTTTTCACTGCTCTTCCTTCTAACAAAAAGGGGGGCCAGCTTCTCTTTCAGCCAGAAACACCAGAAGCCCTAAAATTCTAGCAATTAAAGGAAGGAAGCTTTTCTACAGAAGTAGAAAGAATTTTTCACTGCTCTTCCTTCTAACAAAAAGGGGGAAAAATAAGGAAATAAAGCAGCAAAACTGAATTATTCAATCTGGGTTGCCACTCCATTAAAAAACATGAGTCACGTTTGCAATCCTTTCCCCACTTGCACACAAGATTCCCTGCACAGAACTGACAGCAGCGGCCTGTCATACCTGGGCTCACACAGGAAGGCTGTGTTCTCACCATCTGCTCTCCAGACGAGCCACTCCCTGAAGGATGGGTGGCAGAACATGCGGGTTTTGTCTCGCCTCTTAATGAGGAAGCAGGAGAGGGCCTCCATCCTCTGCTGGAAGTCTTCCCATCCCTGCTCCCCTTGGATGTGGCCGGCATTAATCGCCTGAAAAATCTGCTCGTCCGTCATGGGGTGGAGGGAGGCGAGGGCCACGTTTAGGATTGGAAGTGCTCTCTCAAAGGCGGACTGGGTCATGAACTTCATGTTGCACTGCAGCAGGTAGAGCTCAGACAGAGACACGGGCACCACCTTATAGCTGGCGCTTTTGATGACCAAGTGTCCCCTCTGGAAGAGGTCCAGGGTGAGCTTGAGGTACAGGTAGGAGCCGAGACTCCGCAGCACCAGGTGGCTGCTCACTTTCCCAATGAGGGCAGCGTCGGCCTTGCCATTCAGGGAGATGTTGCCGAGGATGTCCTGGCTGCTGTGGACCCTGTGCTGGACATAGGAGTGCAGGTCGCTGTGAATGTCTTTGTTGTCTGGAAAGTCATCTAAGGAAAGCTTGACAAATGGCAGAGCGCTTATAATTTCCTGTGGGGAAAGAAAAAACCCCCAGTGTCACTCCAGAGATTCCTTTTTTATTTCAGCAGCATTTCAAACCAGATTCACTCGTTTTCTTTCAAGGAGGATTTTCATGGATTATAGGGCCTTATTGTTTTGTATTAAAACATGTAATAGGATAAGGTGAAGATAAAAAGCTTATGTGAAAGAAATCCTGATGGGAGATGGAATCAGTACAGGCTTTCCCGAGGCCCTCATTTGAGGACTCTGAGCCAACCGAGAAGTAAGAGCCCCAAGGAGACAGTGGCAATGAGGCCGGTACCAGGAAAGCGACAGTGGGACCCTGCAGGTGACCTAATACCCATAATCCTTACATTGTGCAACTGGTTGTATAACAAGGACAAACACAAACCAACACTGCACATCTAAGAACCCAGCCAGAGACTGAGATAAGAGGCATCCCTATTCGTGTGTCAGATAACAGGGCTGTGTAACCCAAGCAGGAAATGTGAGATGCCCCCAGGCTGTGTCCCGATGACAGCGTGCCATAACAAAGCTGCCTACTCCAGTACTTATTGCTTAAAAAATTTTTTTAAGGAAACTTTTAAACTGAAGTATAGCATACATACAGAAGTGCACAATCATAATTGTATGGTGTCATTAATTTTCATGTCAAATATACCTGTAACTGGAAGCCAGAAATGGAACATCACCAGCTCCCAGAAGCCCCATGTCCCCTTCCTGTCTGTCCCCTATTCCAAAGAAAAGCATATCCTGATACCTAACAGCAGAGAGCAGTTTGGCTGGTTGGTTCCTTAACTTCTCACTATAATTTCTGAAGTATTTAAGTACAAGTCCTCATTTGGTGTAACTGTAGGAAGAGGGCAGAGTACAATTATTCCCATCTTACATAGATGCTGACTGAACCTCTGAAAACTGACAGCCAGGAGGTGCAGCACAAAACTCCTGTCCCAGTGCTCTCTGCTGATGGCCGAATTATGCTTCGCGTGTAAAAAAATGGCTGAAAGGCAGATGAATCAAGCATCCACAAAAACAAACATCAACTTCGACTGAGGTCTGATTCCAGTTTTAATGAAGAAAAATAGCCCAAATGCTATTTTAAAATAAATATCATCATAAAAGGGCAAAACCTAAAAATCTAGTGTCTAAATGTCTTTAATGAAAGAGAGTAAGTGTAGAGGAAGCTGACGGTTGAGATATAATTTTAGGATTCAAATGAGGGGGAAGATGGAGAAAAAAAATGACTCTTCACCTTGCTGCAGATGTTACCTCGTGTTTAAGTGTTAGGCGAAAACAGACCTTTCAGAATGGGCCTTAAAAATCTCTCTCTCAACCCTCGTTTTTCCCTTCAAGAATAGCTTTAAATGCTAGAAGACCTGTTGGCCTTACACGTCATATGGCCCCACACACTTAATTGTGGTAAACTGAGGCTAGACACCACCATTCACGAAGGGCAGGCACAGTTCAATGCTAATAGGAAACTTACCTGACATCTTAATAAATATTCCTTGGGAGCTAACATGGTCAGGGTTTCACAAACCATTTGGGGCTCTGTGGACTAATTTTTCAAAATCCTAACATAGTTTTCAATTCAGCAACTAAATGGTTTACAACAGTTTGAGTTATTCATATTTATCACTGTATGATTGGAGTGTGGGGACTTGGAAAGAGATTTGAGAATTCTTTTGTTACCTGAAAATTTGCTCTTACAGTCACAATCAACTTCAACCAGGCAGGAAATTTAGAAATAATTTTGGTAATAAATGAAGAAAGCGTATCTCCATAATCGGGTTTATGAAACTCAGCTTCATTTAAGCCATCTATCAAAATAATGTATTCTTCTTCAGGAATTTTCTGCTCTAAAGGATAAAATAATTTTTTCAAATTAAGAAATTATACACTTCTATAAGATGGCACCACCCAGCATATTTTAATGCACAGTTTAAAGTGTTACGAAAACCTAAAAAGGTTTACATATGGCAGAAGAAATGGTTTTCACAGGAGCATAATTTCTATTAAATTTATAATGAAAACTGTAGTATAGAGCCAAAAGAAAACCAATTCTCACAAAACAGTTTTCAGAAACATACTGCGTTACATACATTAGCAGAATCTTACCCATGTATATAATGCAGTTAGTTCTTCATAAACCATTGTCACTGGGGTGGGCTACAGCAAATATAACTAACACACACAGATACCAAATCTGGAAAAGATGCTAGGTCCTCCATCAGAACTCCTGAGTGAACAGGTAAGGAAAAGTGTTCCCCCCGCCACGGTCCCCAGGCTGTTTGGCCCAAGCCACACCGCAGTGAGACTCCTAGAACAGGGCTCTTTCCCATGAGCTTAAATCTAGTTTTCTATTTACTAGTGCCAACATTCTGCCCAGGGAACAGCGGAGAAATGATAACATATCTGTTTCAATCCCTCTCTCTAGCACCTTCTGGCAGAAGTAGGCAGGTAAACTGGCTCAAAAGTTAAGGTGCAAAGGGGAGGAAGGATGGAAAACTGAAGAGCACATAATGTCATTTACATCCCCTATTTTGCAGAATACTCAGGGGCAAAAAAAAAAATCAAATGGAAACCTCTAGAAATAGCTTTAGGTTTCAACTCAACTGAGCAGGGGTCCTGAAAAAAAAAACACATGCTGGAAAATTTCCCAAACAATCCACTCATCCCCTTGCTTCCTAGGAGTGTAAAATATACAGGCAACAGTTTTCTAGGGTGCAAAAGTCTCCTAAATAGCCTACAGTTACAAATCGTCTACTTTGGAACTTTTCAACTGTAGAGTTCATTCTTATTAGAGATGTTTCATTTACAACTATACCACTGAGGGTAGGGAGGGACCCCCGGAAGATGGTGGGCTGCCTGTAGATACCGTTTCTCAGGTTGGTGAGTGGCTCCAGCACTCCCCTCTTGAAAGCTGCCACTGGGTCCTGCACACAGGACCTGAGGCTCAGCATGCTCTGCAGCTGTGGCTCCTTGATGAGAAGGTCTCTGTAGGCGGCCAGCTGATGGGACCGGCAGAGCAGAGCCGCGATGCTGTGCACGAACTCGGGCACCAGGCACGTGTAGGTATTATCGGCCTGGCAGTAGTGGTAGGCCACCACCTGCGGGAAAGCAGAGCCGTCAACATCCCCTTGCCCTCTTCACACAGCTCATCCTACCACCTCAAACAGGAACTCAACTCTGCCAGCTCCCCAACATAACAAGATATATTTAGGTATTATCGGCCTGGCAGTAGTGGTAGGCCACCACCTGCGGGAAAGCAGAGCCGTCAACGTCCCCTTGCCCTCTTCACACAGCTCATCCTACCACCTCAAACAGGAACTCAACTCTGCCAGCTCCCCAACATAACAAGATATATCGCTTCTGCTCCCGAAGACTAAGTCATTAGCGTGACTCATTCACTCCTTCCTTCATTCGTGCAGTTTGCCAAGTTCTCAGCACACCTTCAATTGCATCCAAAGATACAAAAATCAGCACAAGTTACTCTCTGTTGAATGTAAATTAATAAAAGTCATTCATAAAACCTAAAGCCTTCCTGGCTTAAAGCAATTCCAAACAATCCCAATATTCTTGACATCAAAAAGTGTCATCTTTACTACATTTCAGTAAGTATGAGGTAAGGGAAGCAAAAAAGGGCAAAACACACTTGTGTAAAGTACTCAGAGTCACTGCCAGCCCATGCAGCTCTGCAACCCCCACGGTAAGCAGGTCAGGAACCAGCAGCCATGGCTCATAGCTGAGGGCAACAGACCCAGAGGTTAAATGCCTTGCCACGATGACAGGGAGAGCCAACCAAAGACCTGGGATGAGATTCCCAGTCTGTAGACTCTTAAAAAGCAAGTGGCAAGAGCAGATGTGCAGCAGCTTTTCTCAGTCCAGCTTGGAACCACAATGTGACTTCTGGTTGCGATTAAATTTATCATCAACACTCAGAGAAAAGCTGACTGCTCTTCAACTCTCACCTGGACAGAGATTAGCAGGAACATACGTGAGGACTTGTGAGCTTGTGCAAACCACCAGGAGACATCCAGTACCACGGTCTCCCATAGTGTTTGACATAAGCAGATTGGCAACCCAATAGTGGGCATGAAGTCAATTTGGAGCCACAAAGAGGTTTCTGTTTGTTTTAAATAAAGTGAATTTAAATTACCAGTGTGTATCACAGGATGTAAGACTAGGCATAGTTCTATAATGCTTTCGGTTTGGTTACAGGTGCGATTACATGGGCATGGGTGCTAGATCTCTAGCATAAGACGTATTTCTACTGTGGGTCACAGTCAAAGGGTCTTGAAAAATCACCACAGCTTTGAAGTCTGCCCTACATCCCTCATCTGAGATCACCTGTTCATGACCAGAGGACTGTTCTGAGTCAGTGGTCAGAGCATCGGGGCTGACCATGCCAAGAGCAGCTGTCATCTGGGAAGCAGAAGAGAGGGGCAGGGGTCTGGGGCACAGCAGTCTGCATTTCAGTTCCCCTGCACCAACTTCACCCCCGGGGGTTTCCTCACAAGGTGCCTTTCATCACTGCCTATCTCTGGCATTTCTCTAGCTCCACCAACTCACACCACTGCTGCCAAGAGAGATGTAAGCAGCTCACCAGGGGGAGAGATATGGTGCACTTTCAGCCACTTTCAGCCACTTTCTGGCTTATGACCAGTGATGGATGCTGAGCAGAAGGAAAAATTCAGAAGAAGCTCAATGACCATGAATTTAGGAAGGGAAAGGCAGCCAACTCTCCTTTATGACCTTGCAAGAACCCTGTGACCAAAAGATACAGGGAACCAAAGGCCCCAGGCAACAGAGCACAGGGAGGAGTGGTCTGGGTCGGGTTAAAAGCTCACTGTCTCCTGCTCACATAACAATTAAAGAGAGTGCGTGCTTATAAGGACAGATTTGGGGAGAACGCACATGGCATCTGCTGCTGCTTGTGAACTCTTCCAATCCATTATTTAACGTGGATAAAGGTCCACTGTCATTGTCTTAAGATGGATATTGAGTTCCACTCATGCCTTTTATGCGGAGCACTCTATCACAATTTTATCAAAAGCTATACTTCAGAAGTAAGCGATTGTCTCTGTTTCAAAATTCCTTTTCCAATGCACTTTTCAGAAACCAAACTAGCAAATCTCTATCTGGAAGGCTCCCATAAAGCAAGAGCAGATTACCTTAGAAGCAAGGTATTTCGCCGCATCCTCTCTTGGTCTCGGGTTTTCAGGAGTACCAGACCCAGCCCCAGCAGGCATTTTAGCCGCATTGGGGCCACTTGTAGAACTCGGTGAAAGCAAAGGGGTGAAAGGAAGGTCCTGGGCTGGATCTGAAGCTGCAGAGAAAAGACACATTTCATTATTTACATCGGCACAGCAACAGTGGGTTGTCGAATCTATTTCTTGATTAGTACCTATAGGTAACGAATGAACATGGACCAAAATTCAGAAGTCCGAATGAGAACACAAATCCCCCACCTCTGTCTCCCATCTGCCCAGTTCCCCTCCCTGAAGAACTTCTGTTTCTAGTTTCCTTTATTAATTTTTTGGGGGGTTAAAAAAAAGCTTGCATGGCTCACTTGTTCTTATTCACCACATTCAGAGACACTTTCTTCTTAATGGTTCTATTGCATATAATCAGTGAATAGTCAAAAAAAAATACTTGGTTATTCCCTCTAGCCCATGTCTGACTTAGTCTATACTTTTGGTAAATCCAGCATAGAAGACAAAAGCTGGGGTGAACAGGGTACAAAAGAATTCTGCATTAGACTCCATCTGGTTTGTTCTGCCAGGAGTCCAGCACCTTCATTTTAGGGCCCAAAATTCCCCAGGGCACTCACTGAGGCCTCACTGCCCTGTTTCTGCCTGCATAAAGAGGTGTGAACAGGGTACAAAAGAATTCTGCATTAGACTCCATCTGGTTTGTTCTGCCAGGAGTCCAACACCTTCATTTTAGGGCCCAAAATTCCCCAGGGCACTCACTGAGGCCTCACTGCCCTGTTTCTGCCTGCATAAAGAGGCAGACAGGCGTTACAGTTCAGGAGGACATGAGGGAGGGCTGGCCTCACCCCACATAGCTAGATACGCACTATGGTAGATGCAAGTGTTTAAATAGCTCACTTAACATGTTATCCCAAACCTGATATAGCAGCTGGAACAACGTGAGGAAAATTGGTAATTTATGTCTATCCAAACAGCAACTTCCTTCACCTATTTTATCAGTATAACGAACTAGACAATTACACACGGACATACTTCTGGGTGATGGGCCAGGACTGTTGGAAGCAATCTGCCTCATACGGCTTCCGTGGCAGCTAAGTGCCACCAACTTGGAAATGATTGCCGTCTTCCCAAATCCCACACTTCCAACAACAACCGCTCCTCGATTTTCTGCCAGTTCTGTGTTCCTCAAGTGTTCTTCTATCTGGTGAAAGAGCCAGTCCCTTCCCACAAACACAGAGTCTGTTGTTATGCTTGGTACTTCAAATAATAGGGGTTTCAACAAAATGTCTTGCGGCTTATAGGGAGCAAATCGTGCTTTAAAAAAAAAAAGAATTATTTTAGAAGAATGTCATAATTTTATACACTAAGAAATTCAAAGTATCACTGCTTGTGTTACACTCAGTATAATAGCCTTCAGTTTTACCCCACAAGGGATCTGTAAATATTTCTAATATAGTTCTATTGATACTTCTATAACACCTCATTTATCATACCTTATTGGTCCTACAAAGTGTCCTATTAAAGTGACTTTCTCATCCTTTCCTGCCTCTGACTTATTCTCATAACTCAAGATAGACACACAGGATTAGAGAAAGTGATGCAAGGGGACAAATCACATCTCATCAGTTTATGGTCTCGGATATTTAAGACATGTTTCTTCCACTACTATATAAATAATATGGAAATGAGTTTTCCCTAGAGACAGGGGCACAGCTTTCATCGGGGTATTAGGGTGCTCTGCCCATATGGTGGGGCTTCTGACCAAATGACTGTGTTACAGGCAGACGCAGAATGTGCTGATACAGCTCAAGGAACCAAAACAAAGCCGATTCTTTGTTAGTAGCACAAAATCTAGTGAGCGTTAAACTTCCCCTCACTTCAAAATAAATTCTTGCAGAATTATTTTCCAACTTCAGAAGCAAGTTAATCCCGTATTTTAAGGAAGAAGCCCAAAACTGTTAAAGATGGCTTCCTAGCACACCTAAGAGATACTTTTTTTTAAGCACATATACGCCTAACATTATGTTTTATAAACAGCTGGCTTAAATGCTGGTTATTACAGACTTTCGATATTTAGTGAACAAGTTCATCATATCTGTTGCCACAGAGGATGCAAAGATAAATACCTTTAACTTCCTGTGCCCTACCTCCAGCCGTATTGTGCCACGGTAATCTAATTGACGTTCGTAGAGGAGCATTTCTCTGCCCATCTAAATAACTCAGATCTTCCAATTTGGTTGAGCTTGTCGCTGTAATATTAAACTGAAGTTTAGTCTCACAGTTGAGTTTAATGTCATACCTAAACTACTATAAGTTGTAAATTATTATGCAATTCAGTTCAGGCTTTCAACAAAATCGCCGAGGGTTCAGATCCCATATAGAGACCGGTCCGCTCACTGGTTGAGCACGGTGCGGGTGTGACACAGAGGGTTGCGATCCCATTACTGGTCACGAAAAAAGACAAAAAAAAAAAGGAAAAAAAAAAATGCCCATGGGAGAAGAGTATTATAAGATAATACAAATCTTTCCATGAACTTTTTGAAGTACTCTCATACTCTACACACATAGCCGTCTGCCACTCAAATCTTTCTCATTAGAAAGATTCAGCTAATTCTTGAGGCAGGACTTCCAAATGGAGCTAATGTATGGAAATCCAATGGCAGCCTCTAGGTTCTCTCTGGGTCCTTCTTAACCAGGGTATGCGAAGCTTCCTGGAGGTCCAACAGGCTCTCAGGCTCCCGACAGTAACACAGCTTTGAACATACTTCTAGGCTCCTGCCTGAGACCTGGGACATGGACCTCTTTCCTTGGCATGCCTCATGGTGAACACACCCATCATGGCCCAGGTGGAAGGAGCAGCCATGGCTATAACCCACAACTCATTTCAGAGCCGGCACAGTCGTGAATGCCTGACATGCTGCTTCAGCGCTAGAGAATACAAAGGTGCGTACAGCTTCAGAAGGGTTTCCCATTTCCCCTCTTAGACCCCTGACACCCTTTAGAACGTAACATCAGTTTATAATTTTGTGACAACTGAAAGGATTAAAAATATGTGACTGTAAAAGGCATTCCAAATAAAGAATTGCAAAAATGCCCTAGTTTAACACAGATGCCTCTTCCCAGATTTCCAGTTTCTGGAGCTGCAGCTCCAAAGTACGTGATAGCTGCCTCAGCAACTCAATGGCTCTTGGCTGATTTTCTATTTCAAAATGATTAAGTCAAGCTGAAAGCTGCAGGAGGGCCACAAGCCACCAGCTGCCAGCCATGTCTGCTTTCTAAGGCATTTTCAAAGCTTGACTTGGGAGCAGTCGCGCTACAGCTGCTTAGACATGTGCCAGAGCAGGTGACTTGGACCATCCTGCCTCCTCAAGCACACCTATGGTAGATTCTCAGACATTACCAGTGCAAGAGTCAGACTCACTTCAGTATTTAACAATAAATGCTTTCAAAATCCCAAACACTACTCAGGGCCAAGAAAAATCAGAGGTAAAGCAATAATTTCATGCTGCAATAAATCTACTGCTAACATCTCTACAATTAAATTAATTATACACTTGTGGCACACACACACAATGTGTCTAACATCTGGGTGAGAAGCACAATTCAAGATACTGAAGGGAAGAGTTTTTTTTTTTTTTTTTTTTTTTTTTTTTTTGGAGGGTGGGGATAGGGTGGGGGGAGTGGCAGGGGAAGACTTCTCTAAGGTGAACAAAGAACATCTGCTAGAGCTGTGGACCAACCTGTCAAAAGTAAATGCCAGTAAGTCCAGGGAAATTACCAGTTAGAGTTTCAAGACAATTTGGTGGTAATTGTGTTTGCTGGTTTCCGGGGAAATTAAACACAGTGTTCTCAGAAACTATTTCAAAAGAAAAAAAAAGTAGAACCCATTACCCAACTTCTAGATTATCTAAGACATACTTTTTAAAGTCTTCATATTGTTTTTTAAGAAAGAAAAGGGGTCTGTGTTGTATATTTTTATATAATATACAGCATTCTGAATCAAATCCACTTGAACAATACCTTTACAAGAAAATCTCTGTGTAGTGAAATAATCTCCAAACTTAGATAATTTACTTTTATAATCTTTGACAAAAATTTTTCACTGCATTACACAGTTAACAGACAACTGCAGTTCTTTGTAGCTGGCTCAATGACAGTGAAGACTGGCAACCCCAGGAACCATTTCTGCACCCTAACCCCCCCTAAGAGGCTGGGTATCATCCTTCCTTCACTGGCCAGTCCTCACTCTGCCCGCATGCACCAAAACAGCTTTCCTACCAAATGGCAATCTATTTGTGTTTACATGGATCTTAACATGCAAATACTTCTAAGAGATTTCAGTATATGGTCCCGCACATATTATTTCAATCCTTGTAACATTGAGTGTCGCCTGCCTTCTACTCACTAAACAGTGCTGCAAATAGTCCATACAACCTGAATCTTACCCTTTTCAATGATACTTGAAAAATCTCGCCATTCCCTCTTAACTGAGGTTCAACTTTAGGTACAAGAAGGTGGGCAATGAAGAATCTACCAGACTCTCAGCTTGGTAACAGATATTATGAGGTTAAGGCATTTGCCAATTTCCTCAAAACATGCACTTAATTTTCAAAATATATAACATAGAAGAAATGAGCAAACCCATCAGAATAAGTAGACGGTGCTCAAACCCAGAGGTGACGCCTTCCTTCCCGTTCCACAGGAGGTCTACAGCTCACGGACACACGCAGAAGCTGATGAATGTGCACAGCAGACATCAGAAAGCTCTGCCCTATAATCACCGCAGTCTCCTGGAAAAGCTCAGCCCCTACGCACTGTCACTTCATATGGCAGGAGACCACATAAAAGAATATCAAGCAGAAAACGTCACCCCAAATGAGATGCTGTTAACACTGTTAAAATGAATGTATTAATGTCTCCTAACTTTAAATTAGCTTGATTAAATTGAATACCAGTTTGCTATTTTGTTGAAGTCATAAAGCTATCAAGTTCTGGGATAATACAAATGACTCATTTATCATAACTAGGTAAATAAGGTTGAAAATGCTTTGGGTGCAACATATTATTTTAAAGGTGACAGGACAGTGGTGGGAGGACACAAAAGCTTCTAGAAGAAACATCAGTCAATATACATAAAGTTCTCCAGTACTTCTCTGGCAGACATGCCAAATCCGTCTTCTGGAACAAAACCATTTTACTTCCTTTGAAAGTGAATTAGATGGAGTTGTGACTCAGAACCCTTTCATCAGGGCCATTTATTTATCAGCTGCTTCAGGGTTCCACTGTAGAAAATACCCAACAACTACCAGAGTGACCTAGCACCATCCTGAAGGAGCAGGATTTTTTTTTTTAATTAAAAAAAAACAGAAAAGTCCTTTGATGTAGGAAGAGACAATCTGGGTCCATGGTTAGTGGAAGAGAAATGATAAGTGCCAACTGAAAACAAAGAATGACTGTAACTAGTTCCTCTTCTAAATTCAGCCCAAGAGCATGGAGTCCTGAAATTTAAGACCTTACAAACAGGCACCACAGCTCAGATGCAGCTTTCCTTTCCCCACCCACCCCAAACTAGTCTCTTCACTTGAGGACCACCCACTGACCAGTCCAACTGTCAACATTCACGGGCATCTGTGCTCTCTTCTCTCAGGTCCAGCTGCTGCATCTTGCTGGGGGTGTGTCTGTCCTATTTTCATTTCCTGGATTGAGAGCTCTCACTTGCACTGCTTACGTTTTAAGCTGTGAGCTCCATTATAACTGAGTTACACAGAAATTCAACTGCCTGTCTGTATGATGGGCCTCAATTTCACTAAAATAAGCTTGAGGGTTGCATTAAAAATTCTCTGCACTGATATCAACAAACTTACTCTAAACAATGATTCCTCTGGCCGGCCACCACAAAAAAAAAAAAAAAAAAAAAAAAAAAAAAAAAAAAAAAAAAAAAAAAAAAAAAACAAGAAAAAAAAAGATTCCTGTTTACCAAAATGTAAAAGAAAGTCATGAATTTACTCAGGCTTAAAACAACAAAAACCAAGGGGAGAATTTTGGTACTTCTCTTATACACAAAGAGCCATATAGTCCATAGATTTAGTCCATACACATAGAGCCATATATCACAGATTTAAAGAATATCGGAGCGGAAGATCACTTAAAGACCATTAAGTGTAGCCTTATGGTGTAAACCGAGGCAAAGAAGAGGTAAAGTGCCCAACCCAAAATTACAAAGCTGGCTTGTGTCTGGATTAGATTCCCACATGAAGACAGTGAACACAGGGTACCTCAGACTCAGTGAGATAACCTTTCCATGGAGAGGCATGGCCTTACCTGCAACTGAGTTGGGCCGTGGCATTATTAGCGAGCTGGAGCTCTGAGAGTAAGGGACTGGACCATCTCCAGCTGAGGATTCCGCTTTGGGCAGCACGCTCTCCGCTGCCCCAGTGGTCTCCTCTTCTGCCACAGGGGAGCAGTTATCTGCCCTGCGATCATGCAGCACTCCTTTCTGAACCCCTAACCTTAGGCTTCGGTCTTTATTCCATTCCAAACTGGAGCCACTCCGGTCATCATTTTCGGATGAACTTGTAATTGTGGCTGAAATGAGAGACCAAAATACTTTGAAGGAGAGGCAGGCATAGCTGGGGCTGTTGAGAGTTAAAACACATACACACTGCCCTCCCCAGGATCAAAGGGAAGTTTTCTGGTCCATAGAGATTTTTATCAAAGTACATTTCACACAATGTATTTTGGCAAATTAGAAGAATGTTGCTTATCGGGGTAAATAAACTGCTAAGTCACTCTACAGGAAAGAAAAAATACTCTGATAGGAAGATAATGAAAAAGCGATCTAAAAGTGAGAATTAACAGTAAATCTATGCAATTTGGAGATAATGCATCCTCTCTTAACAAAGATGAATTGCTTGCAAAAGAATTCATATCTCATTAAATTCCTCTGAACCTTTAAATACCCTTCGCAAATTAACAACATTGGGCGGAGGGCAGGCCACACAATGGTTAATGCAGAAAAGAAGTGGGAGAAAATCTATAGTAACAGAAATACAATTACATAGTCAAGCAGAGAATCTGACCCTGAGAAAGTTTATAACATCTGTTCAAGATGATCCAAAGAGGCTGACAACTTATTCCTTCAGCATTATGGAAAGCCTCTATGGAAACAGCACAGAGAAAGTATCGGCATAGGAAAGCATGATCGCAGAATTAAAATTCAGCCTCTGAGAAAGAAAACCAGTGAAGAAAGGGTAGGAAAAATCTTTGGTAAACATCCTGCCAAAAGAGCAGGAGGAATGATTAAAGAAGGAAGCAATACTCACCCCACACAGCCTCTACAAACAGCCATTTCTAAACTTAAACACCAAGCTGAACGGGATCCCTTTGCAACCACAGGTCACCCAGGGCACTCACACTGCTCCACTGGCCTGTGTCCTTGAGAACAGGGACCATGTCCACTGATCCCTCTATGTTCCCTATTTGGATCCCAGCGTCCCAGGCCCTTAACTTTGAGCCTGTTAAACAGGAATGAGCCAGGCCACAGTGCATGCAGACCCAACCGTGTGGATGAAGCTGCTTCATCTGTACACCACGATGATGCACACGTATCAGTAGACTGGTGAACTAGCTCACAGTCAGTAGTTTAGAATCAAAAGGTGTTGTTTATTTGTACAAGGCTCTTTAAGGTCTAGAAGTAAAGACAAAATAATTTCCTTGCTGTGGCCAGAGACATCCTGTCACAACTGTAAGGCTGTCTTTGCTCCAGTAGCCTGGACTTAATGATCCTCCAGTTGTCTCCCTATTTAGAAGTCCCACCCGCATGCTGAAGCCTCCTTTAGAGTATCTATGACAGCTGATCTTTTTCTTTTCCGAACAGCATAGCACCTGGCCCATAGCAAGTGCTCAGTAAATGTTTGTTTATTGGATGAACGCAAAATGAACAATCTTCAATCCCACCTGCTGTCGGAGACACTACACTTAACCTCACGCTTATAGGCTCGGGACTGTCAGCATTAGATCTCTAACCAAAGCGTAAGCTGATCTGGGATGGGCTCCATCACCTTTTGGGTACCCACCATTATTACTCCCAGCATTTCCAAGTGTTCTGTCAGCTGTATTAACCCACACCTACATGTCTTTGGAATCAATCACAGCCTTCATCGTGTTTTTAAATGAATGATTTATATGAGCATAAGTATAGCAAGTATGACCTTTTGCATCATAAAAATACTGATGGTGCTTGTGGTAATAGCAATAGCTAACATTTATTGAAGGTTTACTATATGCCAGGGACTCTGCTAATGCTTTACAGGAATGGTAAATGAGTTTACATTATTTATTAATGAGTTTACTGCTTATTAATGGTAATTATTAATGGCAACCCTGTTAGTAAGCTGAAAGCATAAAAATACAGGCAGTCCTGTAACACAGATTGTGTTATGAACCTTCACTTATAAGCCCAGTGTTTGGAACTCAGAATGCTTTTCTGAGATACACTGTAAATAAGTTGGGTTCCCAGGCTATCCCAACATCTAAGTAAGACTTGGGATGAGATGATTTGCTTTTATTATTCTGGCTGTTTTTTGGGGGAGGAGTACATATTCTTAAGTAGAAAAATAAATAGAGAGTCAAAGTGATACTTTCCCTAATTTGCTCTCCCTAAGTGCCACACACTTCAGAATCAAACCCCCAAGGATCCCAGTCCTAACAAGCAGCAGAAACAGGGACTCAGACTACCCCACTTCCTATTACAAGTGACAACACTGAGAGCAGGACTTCAGGGTTCCAGGAAACAGATGGAAACATCTGGGAAAGCCTGGTCAGTGCTACTGGATTATTGTGGGACAGGCTGAAGGTCCAGTTCTCACTGGTGAGCAAGTGTCCTACACTGTACCCAGGATCTGATGGGTGGAAACATTAAAGCCCTGGCAGTGACAGGAAGGAAAATGGGTGGGGGAGGAAGGCCCCCAGCTGCAGAAACAGTAGCCAGGAAGAGAAGTCCCAGACAGGGGAGCCTTTTCAAAAAGAGGGTATTGTGAAGTCAGTGTTTATAAGCAGGAGACTCCAGTGAAGAGGCAGTCCTCCCGCTGTCCTCGGGAGTTCACTAAGAGAGGCGCTCCACCGTCTACACTCACCAGGGCTCAGAGGCAGGGAGGTGAGAAGCTCTGAGCCACGGGCCTTCCCACGAAGATGCCCCACCTCACAAACATTCCTCCCTGGGATCCAATACCAGACCCAGCCTATGCAGCTAGAAGTCCGGGCAGCATACCTCCATCTCAGCTCGGCTGTGACCACGCCCTGAAGCACGTCCAGAGAATACACAAAGGCACAGTAAGTCTGGTTTCCTCGCACAGCCTAAGAAGCACAGCAAATGGGCCAATCCCACAGTCTCTGAGAGAGAGAGAGAGAGAGCTGGTTCCTACAACAACCAACCAGCTACTCGAAAATATCCATTTT
>NW_007727019.1:107269-122064 GCF_000696425.1 Galeopterus variegatus
ACCTCCATCTCAGCTCGGCTGTGACCACGCCCTGAAGCACGTCCAGAGAATACACAAAGGCACAGTAAGTCTGGTTTCCTCGCACAGCCTAAGAAGCACAGCAAATGGGCCAATCCCACAGTCTCTGAGAGAGAGAGAGAGAGAGCTGGTTCCTACAACAACCAACCAGCTACTCGAAAATATCCATTTTTCTTCCAGGCTAATGGAAATTCAAACTCCTAATTAGGTTAACCCAGTCACCTTCAAGAATATGTGTGCATTCACACACACGAGCACACATGCGCACAAAACCAGGGCAACATCTTAACCATGATAACTTTTAAAAAAAATCTCTAAGAAGTAAATGCTATTTGACATTTTCCAAAGACTGGATAATCTTTAAAGTTCCCTAACACCTCAGAAATTCTAACGTTTGATTCTTTCAACTAGTATAGGTGCCAGATTTGTCAATTAAGGCTTGGGTCTCCACCACTCTTCCAACACGCAGGGTTCTATGACATGAGTGACTTAGCCCTTAAGTTTTAACAAGCTCTGAGGTTAGGCTGTGCCTCACAATTTAGCAAGACATTAGGTTTGGTATTGCTCATTAATTCATCTGTGTTCTCTATGTAGTTTGAAAACTCTTCTTAACCCCAGGGATAGGGTCTTCTCCTTCTCTGTAGTAACAGCACATTTAAGCAGACCTACTAATGCACACAGGGCTGTAACACTTCCAAAGCACTTTCTTAATATATTAGGGCATATACACAATCACCACAACTCACGAGAAGAGGTGGATAGGCTGAGAACCCTCAACCCCTTTTTATAGATATGAAAACAGACTTGGGAGAAATTGATCACACACTCATGCATGCACACACACATGCACACAAACACAGTTAGTGATATGCCCAATAGCAATTCTTCTGACTGTACATACAGTGTATTTCTAAAACCCCCTTTGCTTGCACAGTGCTGAACACATACAAGGAGTTCTGTAAATACCTGTAGCTAAAAAATAATTTGTAGTTCATGAAGTCTGCCATGTTAAACAGTCATCCACTCAATCATCAAATGTTTTGCTATGTAAAGCTCTGAAATAAAACTTAATTCCTTCTTCTCCTTCCCAACTTTTCTTCACCCCTTTCTTTGCCTTTTGAAGGTTCTATGTTGAAAGTACATTTAAAATAGAATCAGCAAAAGAAAAAAAAAAAAAATCTGTGTAGGTCCAGGGCCCAGTAAGTAGTTTCATGGGATCTAAATCAAGTTATAGTTTTAAAAGAACATTAGGAAGAAAACCAAGCTCCCTACAGTGTTAGTCCAGAACTGTTTAGGAACTAAGGGCTAGCAGATACCAAATGTATGCCACGTAGAGCAGAATTTTCTTCAAGTTACAGAAGAGGTGCAGGATCCTGGGTTCAAACCTTGGCTTCTCTCCTTTTGAAAACCCATAAGGAGGTATGACACGGTATCTCTCAAGGCCCAGGACCAGGAACAGGTATATTTTTATCTTTACAAACATCACCTTATGCATATGATTGTATTTCTCTCTTCCTACTGGCTACCAGGAAACATAAGAGAAAAACTTTCTTCCCATTTGTAAGAAAAATGAATAAAATCTTATGAACCTGATTCCTGCTCTTATTTCCTTTCCCCAACTTTCACTGAAAAAGAAATATCTTGGTTTACTACATGTCCATTTGTGAGCATTTCTAATCCACTGGGGAGGAATGAAGTATAATAGTATTGTTAGGAAATCACCACCACCACAATAGTGGCTTACATGAACAAACAGTGCTCAGTATGTGCTGGGCTCTGTTCTGAGTCCTCAATGTATCTCAACCTGCTGACTCCCCATGACAGCCCTTTGGACAGGAAAGCCCCAGAATGCTCCAAGTCTCACTGTGCTCGAGAATGGTGCCGCCCTATACTGTCCTGATCACGCCACGCTATTAATAGAAAATTTGGGGCACGCTTCTCAAGTTTTATAAATTATTTATAAATTATGTACATGTACTACTCTTATTTATTATAATATAAAACATACACAAAAATACATTTTGAAAGGATGAAGAAAAAACCCAGAAACTGAGATTCTCTTCAAGCCCTCCATAGATTGTCTTGCATTCTCCATTTTGAAAATGAGGGTTCATAAAGCAAGTCATTTGTCCTTCCTGGGTTGAGGAGAAAATGAGACACAAGGACTATGTTAAGTGCCTCATATATCATGAGTACTCAGGAATGTTTTCCTCCCCATACAACTGAAGGAAAACACAGTAGCACTTAAAAAAACAAACAGTCTTTAACCTGTACATTCAGTTTACTGGCTGAAAGGAAGAATTTGAAAGTTAAAACACTGTCCCAACGATTTAAAGATCAAACAAGAAAGGAACATAATGGCTGTTTATAAAAGCAGGAGAAGGGAAGAAGTGAGTAAAAAAGTAAAATCCAACTACCGTAGAAACTGCCTCCTTCTACTAACAACTTTAGAAAGTTCAGTCTCTCTGCAGCCAAGGAAGTCTCACTGAGATCACAGAAAGATCAAAGAGCCAAGTAGAGGCAGAAATTCTACAAATTCTTTAGGGCTCTTGACCCGACAGAAGGTTCGCTCCTCTGCCGTGCACTCACGCCTCACACGCAACAGCCATTCAGACTGCCAGGCTATGTTCTGGATTTCCCCGAGTGACACGGGGGGAGACTGCCGGGGAGAAGCCAGCCTGCCTTAAAGCCTCTGGCCAAAAATGCCAGACTGCTTCTCTCTTCATCCTGGGCCCATCCCACCTGCAAAATAACAAACCACACAAAGGACAGAGTCCCTTGGCTCACCTGCAGTCACAGCTTTTAATCTCGCTCAGCCCAACAAGGAGAGGGGTCCAGTGAAGGCTACCTTGCCCAGAATGCCAAAGGGAATGTGCCACATGAGCAACGTTTGGCTCCAGGGGGCTTTCTGGCTTCTTCAACTGCCCCAGGATGACAGCTTGGCAATTCCAACCAGCCCTGTCCAATGCGTGCAGGGCCCTGCCCCCCTCCGGCCTTGCGCTGGGAGCCCTGCACGGCAGATTGTGACAGCCAGGTCTCTGTACCAAATATCCAGCTCAGTGCTCACTTGTGTTGCGCAAGGTGTGCTCTGCTATGACATGCAGCAAAGCCAGGGACCTGAGCCATGCGTTCCCAGCCACATTCATCAGGTCCTTTGATTGTGGAAACACCTAAAGGAATAGCTGGGGGCAGGGCGGTACAGGACAGAGAGGATGGGACCCGCCTTGCTCAGCCACACTGCCCCAACTCAGTCTGACACAGCAGAGAATGGTCTCTAGAGAAAAGCCTGAGGCCTTTAACAGCAAGTTTTCTAGCAAGAGCATGTGGCACACTGTTTTGGCATAAGCAGTACAATGAATGCACAGACAATGGAGTTTCTACATAGACCAATGACTCCATGGGGTCCAGACGCTTTGGAATAGAGCTTAAGGCACTATTCGTGGTTGGGATTATTATGCACCTACAGCATACATTTTCTATCAGAGGTGTCAATCACTGCCATATTTTTAGCAAGTGACAACTTGCCCAGACCCTCCACAGCACAGGAGACTATTTTGTAGTCCCATGGGCAGTGAAGTTTTGAAAACAGATACTGTGCCTTATCTTTATTGTCTCAGTACTGAACATATTTGTTCCTGGTACACAGTAGGTGCTAATAAATGCTTGCTATACCAACAGAACAGCCTGAAGAATCCAACTGCAGTCTGAATAAAAGTGTAGCAGGCACTCTGCTGACTCGAATCACCATGGACTTCTTTCCCACATAAAGTATATTACCAAATTATGTATGTAAAGAAAAATTTTCCTCCTTCACCTAAGAGATTTTTAAAAAGGCTCTATAATTAAGGATGATTTTTTTAAATTGCAGGCAATGGAGCAACATGAATATTAACCCACATTTGAAACACTCTAAATAGTTATTACCAAATCAATCTCAAAGCATTTCAATTCAGTAGCGAGCAGGGCCATACAGGTGGTGATAAAGCAGTATTAGCATAAAATCAAAAGGGCAGCATTTACAAGTTAAAAATGAAAATAAAGTACAAATAATTCATTGTTGTCTGCCTCTGCATCTGATCATCTCCCTTAGGACACCAAATCCAGGAAATAAAAGGTCTAATGCTACCTCTGGAATCACTTTCATTTTATAAGAGAAGATAAAAGTCAGACTATAGTCTTCTTCTTCTTCTTCTTCTTTTTTTTTTTTTAAATGTCCTAAGCAGCTAGGCAGAAAAACAAATATTATTGAACTCCAGCAAGCACCAGCAGGATAACTAAGTGTCTGGTATTTTCCTTCAGGAGAAATGTTTCTGCAAGCAAAGGTATCCCTGGTCTGAATGTGTACCTGCCTCCCTGCTTCAAACTGAACAAGAGGAAAACAAAAGGGAAAGGCAGCAGGAAGAGCCTAAATTCTGAGCACTTAATCATCCTGAAAGCTACCCAGGCGGGTAGAATGTGGTGGTGCATGCAGTCCAGCTTGGGTGTTGGGTGCAGGGAGCCAGCAGGTGGACAACACACCTGCTCTGTGTGGGAAAGGTGGCCACCACCCACTCGGAATCCAAGAGGAAGCAGGTGCAGGACACTACAAAAGTACTTTGGAGATTAGAAATCTCAACAGGTAAAGCAGATAGCAGAAGAAGGGAATGGAAGGAATGACCGACTTTTAACAGACCCCTCCCTCAGCCAGAACTATTCTAATTGCTGCCTGTAAGTCCTTCTCCTTGGCACACCTATCATTAATGGGTAGGAAGAATTTTTTTTTAACCTTGATAGGAAAGCTGGGTTTTGTTTGTTTCTCCTCACCCAGTCTCTATCTTCTTTCTTCCTAAATGTAGAAATAGCTCATTTAAGAAAAAATAAATCCATACACATATATTTATCATGAAAATGGATGCAAACAAAAATTAAACGATGTATTTAACTCAAAATGTGCTTTAAAACTATTTTCAGAGACTTTTAAAAAAAATCATATTGGTTTTCACACATATTCCAATGAATACACATAATTTTTTTCTAAGCCGGGATTAATACAGCTTACAATTTCCATTTGTAACAGTTGGAAGTAAGTTATATTCAAAGGAGTGTCACGAAGAAAAAATGTTTTCTCAAGCATGGAGGAAACACCTTTCAAAGCATACTTCTTTATAAAGTTTTTCTTTACAAAGCAAGTAATTGAAAGCTATTTTATGGTGATTGGGTACAGCTGCGTTTCACATTAAGAAGCTTTTCACATTGCAAATTCGAAAATCAGACACTAACTTCTAGGTAACACAAATAATTTTAATATGTAAAGAAGTTTACTTAAAAAAACTAAAAAAGATATTCATAGGGAATTCAATTACTCCCATCCAGCTTACACAGTATTTCTACATGACTGAATTATTATACTTCTAAAGACATTTATGTTGAAAGAACTTGGACCTCCTGAAATAGAATAAAGTGGGACTCCCCTCTGGATAACATAATAAAATCGAAATGCGGGCAGGAGAGGGGTCTACTAAGCCCTGACCTCCATATAGAAAGACTAGAAGAGGCCCAATACATTCTTCTGACAGTAACCTGCATGTTTCCTTCTAAGCAGTGGAAACAAAACACAGGCGGGGTATGCTGTGGATGCCCTGGGCATGTGGGAACACAAGCTTCCCGTCCCTGCATCTGCTGAGCGAAGATATTTAGATTAAATATAATCGGCATGACAGAAATCAACTTAAATAGTAAAGGGAGGCCCAACAATTCTTAAGGATGGGTAAGTACTATTTGAAACTTCCTCTAAATGCCTGGAATAAACTGCTAATACTGTACATGGAACACTGGTTTGAGTCTATTGCTACTCGAGGCATGTAACTCCACGGCAGCTGTGTGCACTATGCACCAGTCCGCCCCCAAAGCCTTTGCCATTCCAGCCCCTGCTCTATTGGGTTGACAAATCTTAAACCACTTAAAATGGAAAATTAAATGCAGAGCCTCTTCCTCCCTTCTATAGGCCCTATGTAATTTGGAACATGGATTCTCACCAGCCTATTTCAGGAGCCACTGCCAGGTCTTCCAAAGCAGGAAGCCAAGGTATCTCACCTTCATCTCTGCCTGCTAGGATCATGGTGCTCTTGCATATTTTACTATGGTAAACATTTAAGATGCCCCAAAGCTGCCATTCCCAGGCTACACCTTATAAAAACAGACATATGCTTCAGATGAAAAAACGTACACCCCCACCCCAGCAATCACAGAACCACAACTGAGTCACAGATAACTGCTCTGTTAAAAAGCAATGGAATCTGCACACCCTGTATTGATTTAAGAGAAAGCTCTTTCCCTCTCCGGTCCCTCCACTCCTGCCTCTTCAAAAGACCTGTGGCTTCAGTCTGCCTGGAGAGGAAATTCTTGCTGCTTTCCTTTCTCCTCCCTACCACGCCTACAGTGTGTCCCTTAGCAACAGGTTCTAATTCTGCAGGTCATGAAAGGAGAACAAACAGGAACATTGTCGCCAGCACAGTGCTTCCCTCTCATCCACCTACAGTCCCCGCAGAAGAACAGCTAATGTAGCGTGAAGCACCGTCTCCAGAAGCTGGGGTCTTGCCCAAAGGAGGGACTTCCAATCACTTCTAACTCCTCCCCCTTTCATCTCAATTATGGCCACTTTTCATGTTCAGCTGAGTGAAAAGAAGGGCAGCAATGACATGCATGTGCTACTTTACCATCAACGCAGAGCTTAAAACACAGACATTAAAAGGTTTGACAAAGCCAATTTTGGGCAACAATGGGAATCCTGTATAGCATCTTTGTAAACCAACTAAATGTTCCTTCCTGCAATGCAACTTCATAGCAGTAATAATTCCTTCCTTAATTTCTCATTCCCAACACTGTGCTAGGAACCCAGGAGATAGTTGGAAAAATGAGATCCCTGTCCATATGAAGACAAAATTAAATAATCAAACGAGAATAAATACACTGAAGGAAAAGCTAAAGTTGCTACAGGGAGCATATAATAGGGGAATTAATCAGTCTGGGATGGGGGGGACCATACTAAATCAAGTATTAAGAGCCTCCTGCAGTTGAATCTTTCACTGACAATACATGAAAACAAACCAGTGCTTTTCTCTTCCTCTGTTTAGAATACTTCTTAAATTGTAGCACTGTATCTCATTCAGAGAGAGAGAAATAAATGAATGGGTAGTTCTCTTGTTACTGAAGAAGTATGTAACTGTCAAAACAAAAGACCGATTTGGTTATAATCAGAGGCATGTTATGCCAATGGCCAGAACATACAATAAAAAGAAAATGCCCGTCAAAAAAATGTAGTGCTGGCCAAATCTTTGGAGAAAGATAAACTTTCTGGAGGACACAAAATTTCAGAAGATCTAAGAATGTCGCGAAGAAAGTAATCGGCTATCACAATTAATAACAAAGATCCGTCAACAGCGGACGGCAGGCAGGGCACGAGAACAGAAGGAACGCTGGAGCACCTGAGATGAACTAGACTCAACAGCAGCTGGGATATCTAAGAATGTCGCGAAGAAAGTAATCGGCTATCACAATTAATAACAAAGATCCGTCAACAGTGGACGGCAGGCAGGGCACGAGAACAGAAGGAACGCTGGAGCACCTGAGATGAACTAGACTCAACAGCAGCTGGGATGCAGGGTATGATGAGAATGGGGAACAGCAGAATAAGCTCACCGGAAGGCCTTGAAGCTTTGTGAGAAGAATTTAAATTTGCTACAAAAAACGCAGCCCACCATTCATATGAAATGTCCAGAATAAACTGATTTATAGAGACACAAAGTAGATTACCAGTTGAAAAGCGCTGGGGAGTTTGGGGGAAAATAGAGAATGATTTCTAACAGGTACAGGGTTTCTTTTTCAGATGATGAATAAGTTCTAAAAACTATAATGGTTCAATTGAGTGAATATTGTGGTATGTGAATTGTATCTTAATAAAACACTTAAAAGCCGAATGAAACAAAAATCCACTAACGATTCTGATCCACGTGAAAACTGAGGGAAGAGGCGACGTTCCTTAAGCTGAGATGCCCCTCACAAAGCTACAGGGAGGTTTACACGAGAGCCCCCAGACCATTCTTAGGAATCTCACAGACCTTCTGGGGCAATCTCCAAAGCACAACTGGATGAACCTGTGACTTGGTTTTTCAAATTACACTTGAAAGAAATGGCAGGTGACTTAAGAAAATGAGGAGCTCAAAACTCATTGATTACATATTTATGTCAAAGTAGTATTCAGTCCATAATAAAACATCCCTCAGGACACATGCATAACTCAGCAGAAGGGAAGGAGTTGATCTGTCCAGAAGAGCTCCACTGTGAAACTACAATGCAACCTTGCAGCAAAGGAAGGCCTGAAGAATCCTCTCCAGGGGTCTGCCCATCTGCAATCTGAAGGTGCTAAGCTAGAGACCTGAGACACCCAGATGCCTGGGCCCACCTGCAGAAATATATATTTAGTCTGTCTGGGGTGGGCTATAAAAATAAGGATGAGGTTCTAATACACATCTGGTACTCGAAATTATGGAATTAATCAAAATCCTTAGTCTTCTAAAGAAGAAAAGAAGTGTGCAATGAAGTCCATTAAATGTTGCTCAAGTCACCTAGCAAAGCAGCCTAAGAATCAGTCTAGAACCCATGTCTCCTGCTCCTCAGTTCAGGATAACCGCACTTATTATGTGGATGTGGGGGTCCCAGGGAGGGCATCCTTAGAAAATCCTGGTATCAAAACTTTATAAGAAACTCTAGGGCTGGCCGGTTAGCCCAGCTGGTTAGAACGTGGTGTTGATAACACCAAGGTCGAGGGTTTGTATCTCCATATCAGCCAGCCATGCCAAAAAAAAAAAAGAGAGAGAGAGAGAACAAAACTCTAGAGGACATATGCCTGAGCTTTTGTCGGGAAGTAAGTGACATTGATAACACCAAGGTCGAGGGTTTGTATCTCCATATCAGCCAGCCATGCCAAAAAAAAAAAAAAAAGAGAGAGAGAACAAAACTCTAGAGGACATATGCCTGAGCTTTTGTCGGGAAGTAAGTGACACTGAGATTGGGTTGGGAAGACTTCTTAGTAAGCAGAGATTTCATTGCTCTGCTTTGTACCCTAGTGGGACCCAATGCCCAACAAATAGAAATGATTGGTAAGGAGGGAAGATTTTTGTAACTTGACAGGCCAGATCTGACCTGCACAATTTTTTATTTTTTTTAACCAAATGAACCCAGTGTTATAGGGGGGAAAAAAAAATCAAGGAATATAAAAACCAATGCTTCTTTCTCTTGGCTGTTCGTGGAGCCAGTGCCATCTGCAAAGGACAGGGCAGGCCCCAGCAGACTGACCTTCACAGACCACACTAAAACCCTCTGAAGAAGTGCTTGGCAGATGCTCTGGTTGACGTGCATCAAGTCATTATGTTACCGAGCAGTGTGCTTCTTACCTATAATTCCACTGTCCTTGCTTTCCAGGGTGGAACTAGGGCTGCTAATGGTCTCACAGGGACTTTTGTTGGCTGCCGTCTTGCTGACACAGCTATTCAAGGTTGAGCAGGGACTATCGGTGCTAGGAGAGGCGGTGCTGCTTGTTAGTGTGGAGCAAGGACTGATGCCTTGGCTCAGAGCTGTGCACTGAAAGATGAATGGAAGGAGGCGTTAGCACGGCCGACACGGGATGCTGAAGCGCTAAAATAATAAAACTAACACAGGAAAATGGAAGACAGTCTTTAAAATACAGTGAGATATATATGTATAGATATGGCTACACACATATCTATACATTTAGATATCTATATATGTGTGGTCTTCTAAATTTTAAGAGAGAAATGACTTTGTTCTGTTCCCCTCTTTTGTGATTTTCTATTAAAAGGGCAGTCTTAAAATAATTTAGTGGGAATGCACATTTGTAAAATCAGAAATGGCAAACAGGCTGACTCCCTTTCATGTACAGTCTGCAGAAGATGAATGGGTTATTTGACCTCTGTCCAGGAAACCTGGGAACTCTGTTTTTGTAATGTTCCACGAGAACTGTAATCTGATTCAATTCCTAAAAATTTATGGGCTCTGCGATCAGGGGAAGGAGACTAGTGACTACTGCAGTCTCAATCGACGCACGCACACCACCCGCCCTTGCAGAAACCCTTGCAGGGGCAGAAGCCCAGCCCCTCATTGCTATTCCAATGGAGGAGGCAGGGTGCACACTGCACGGCTGTGAGTGGGGGCGGGGGTGCACTCGTGACAGATGAACCATTTGAGCTCATCTTATTCTGTCTCTGCCTCATCTCCTATAAATCTCTCCCTCACCCCACTGACCCTCCAAAATCTTGACAGCTAAAAAGCACAGGAAAGCATATACCAAAGCAGTCAGATGAGAAGAATGGAGCTATAAAGATAAGAGTAGTATCATTACGAAGGAATCCTTTTAGCCACTTTAATTCATTTTGCCACTATTCTCCA
Organism: Galeopterus variegatus; assembly: GCF_000696425.1. Classification (NCBI taxonomy): domain Eukaryota; kingdom Metazoa; phylum Chordata; class Mammalia; order Dermoptera; family Cynocephalidae; genus Galeopterus; species Galeopterus variegatus. The sequence continues at coordinate 117,731 of NW_007727019.1, forward strand.
GGTGGTGACTGGAAGGTTAATGTGGACATTTTCTTAAGTTCTGCTCCATTCTGCTTTTCCCCACCTCCCACTGCAAAAATCCGCAAACAAACTGTTGAAATAAATTTCAATACACAGCAGCCCAGAACTTATTTGACGGAACAATAACTTCCCCACTCAAGGAAATGGAGAGGATGGTTATCACTTCATTCGTCCTCTGAGCAGGTATAAAACGTGGTGTCTTCCTCGGGCATTACCATGGTTTCATTTTTGTCTTCAATGGTTATGTGTGTGGCACTTGGGATCCCTTCTCCCAGTAAAAATCCCAGCCTTGTCAACAGTTCTTGAGCTGCCGGTGAACAGCTCGGTTCATTATCGGCCTTTGCTTCTGGAACAAAGAAAGAAAACAATGAAGATGCCCCTCTGGGGAATTTCAGTAACGCATCTGGATGAATTTGCATTACAGCTGCTTGTCTGCTGCTTTTGTGTATTTTCATAAAATGCACAAAGTTTGACAGTACTGCCTGTCCTCTAGTAATACATCATAATTAAGAGGCTGTGACAGGTTAAGAAAACAGTAAAACAGAAACTCCAAGTGCAAAGGGTGAGATATTTGACCTGAATCAGTGTTACTTGATAACAATTCTGGCCTTCATGTCACGTGAAAAACAGGTACTTCAGACACCCATTTGGGTAAGAAGAGGCCTATTCTTCATCTTCCCCTTAAAGAAAATAGTGTGGCCAATGCCACAGGAAGCTGAAATAAAGTAAAACCCAAGTGGCATGCTGGAAGAGTCCCAGGCTATTTAGATGTTGGGGTAAAACTGACATCCAAGCTCTCGTTAAACTTGCTGTGTATGTCCCACAGCAGTAAAAGTTGAAACCAAGATTTCAACTCAAGGTCAATCAATGAGAATTCACCTTGAAACAAAGATTTAAAATTCCAGTGAAACGTGTCCTGACAGACAGGACCCAGTAATACACTGTTGTCCATGCAGGGAGACAGAAACATCAGGCTGTCCTTTCCAAATCATCCAAAGTAATGCTGGGAAGCTTGGCCTTTCTCAGATTCTCCCAGAGGTTTGTCATCTGGCTATCTGCATTTAAGAGAATTTTATTGTTGGATTTTATTTAAATGTTGAGCTGGAGGTTAACCTTGTATCCAAAAGCCTGAGTACTTAATTGTGGTCAACAAACAGAATGATATCCACATCATTCTAACACCATTAGGGGATGAAATGATTACCAAAGCAAACTGTACTTACAGAAGCCGGACCTTAAGAACAATATGTCACCTATGGTCACTCAATAGACCCATATATACATGAACCTATTTTCCCTAGATGTGGAAATCTGCAGATAATGGGTAAGGGTCTTGAAAAAAAATGAGGGAAGAACCACCCAGTAATATTACCTTTGGGCTACAATATCACACAAACCTCAGCGCTAATTTGCCTTTTGTAAGGAACCATAAAAATCAAATAAGCAAAGCTTTTGAGAAGACTGTATTATCCTCACTCACATACCAGTTTTGCTAAGTCATACACCCAGGATGGCAGATACCAGGGAAACTAGGCTGGCAGTATCTTCAAGAAAGGAAAAGCACCCCACCTCTTGCTTGACCTCAAAACCTCTCAATGTTTGGGGCAAGAAGAGCTGTTTGCCAGCTTGGATGTTTTTTAGGTGCTCTAGAAAACTACAAGGGTAAAGTAACCAAGGCCTGGTTGTTCTGGGTTTAGAGAGCCCTGATGTTCCTGGGCCATTTGAGTTAAACTCATAACATGAAGGGGCAATGGCCCCAAGCCAACAGGCAGGAAGGGAGCCACTCCAGGGCAGGTCAACCACACCCCCGGAGCAGCTATACAGAAGGTCCCTTCCCACTACAGACCTCAAACCACATTTAGATTCTCAACGCAGATGAACATTTGGGAAAGGAGAACGGGAACCAAACCAAATTAAGCACAACCCAGGCACACCTAAGGGCTGAACCACTCAGAACAGGATCCGTGCTGCTCTCTCTCCACCCTTCTCCCCCTCCCTTGCCCTAAGGCTCAGGCAGGCAGCTACTTTATCTTAGGTGGCAGCTGGACTAGAGGAAGGGAACAGGACACAACGAAAGGGGAGAAAAAGTGGGTGAGGAGGTAGATCTCAGCAGCTTCTCTACTCCACGCCCCCTTTTCCTTTCGAAACAATGCTCTCCACATTGCTCCCCAACTGTGACTATGCCCCAGAACGTCTAGCTTCTGGTTCAACCTGAAATACTCTGGGGAAAGAGCCAGAAACTACTCCCAGTTGGCAGATCCTACGGAGGCAGAAAGCACAGCTGCACAGGCCTGGCTCACAAAATCTACCCTGACAACACACAAGGCCAAAGCCTGGGGCTCACTTGGGACTCACGAGAAGATCCCAGACCCTGTGTAGGTCCTATCTGTGGCAGGAGTCACTGCTGTCTCCACACTGTGTCTGTACACAGATACCCCAGGTTCTCAAGATTTTCATTTAGGAAAAAAAGCAAAAACAAGTAGAGACCTAAACCTCCTCCCTTCAGACAATTTGAGTAGTAGTAGCAATTCCAGGTTTAATGGCTGAAAAGGGAAACCCTAACTCATGACTAACTGTTCTCTTTACTGTTCAACCTGGACTTTACTGCTTCTGGAGTTCTAAAACCCTACCCAGGTTTGGGATGGATGGACAGAAATTCTTTATTTCAGTTTTTGCATCCACTAAGACTGCAATTTTATTTTTTCCAAGGCTTCCCAACTGTCTTTTCTTATTATTCTCTCTTCTAAACTGTCATCCTCGTGACCTTCCCCTTAAAATGTCCCCTTCAGTCTTAATCTCTTAATCCACATCAAGCCGTCCACCTCTCTTCTTCCCTAATGCACAAAGCCTTCTCTCCCTGAACTTTTCATTCTGGCAGAAGGACCACTGGGTGAAGCGTGACAGGGCCACCTGGGGTGAGATGAGTTGCTTAGGAACTCACACTGACACTTGACTGAAATGGAAATGCATCTCTACTTCCACAGTCATTCGGCAAACACCGAAACTTCAGCCTTGTGACTTTCTTTAAGCTAATTACTACTCCAAAATGATTCTCCAAACCGAATTCTAATGGGCCACTATACATGGAAAGTCTATTTTCATTCATGTAGTTAATATTAAATCACTCATCAATAATGCTTGTACCCTATCCAATACCAGTGTGATAGGGCTGGAGAGAAGAAAGACCTCATTTCTTAACACTTTACATCTCAACAGATTTAAATATCCAAAGAACTTATGATGGCTATATTTGGAGTTAAGAAAATAATTGGCCTCACACTCCCTGGGAACCCATCAGGCAAGTGGAAAGTAATATTCCTCCCAATAACATTTTCATGGAACCCTCAATATTACACCATCGAGGAAGGTTAACCACATGGATGGAGACAGGTAAAGGAAGTTCTTAAATCACTACCTGCACCTGCCTGCCTGCCTCTGTTCAGCTGTTCACATCCTGCTGGACTATGTTGAGGGGTACAAACACTGAGGGGCAGCCCCAAATTTGGTCAGCTCCCCAGTTATCTCCATCACAACTTGAAAGCATCAGCGCTTTTTATAATCATCTTCTCACCCTTCCCTACTATCTTGGAAGACAGGATGTTCTCCATGCTAAAGCGATTCTGGACCCCTCACATTGTTGAACCTCTCTGAACCTGACTTTCCTCATCACTGAAGTGGCCATATCTACTTCCTATACGTTTTGAAGGTCAAAAACAGTAATATGTGAGAAACACCTAGTATTAGTCTGTTTCTGTCACTTGTAACAGAATACCTGAAACTGGGTAATTTACAAGGTCATATTTCTGACAGTTTTGGAGACTGGGAAGTCTACGGTCCAGAGGGTGCCTCTAGTGAGGGTTTTTTTTTTTTTTTTTCTTTCCTTTTTGTCTTTTTTCGTGTCTGGCAACGGACCACAACCCTCAGTGTCGCGCCCGTACCGGACCGGGACTGGCAACGGAATTGCAGCCCTCGGTGCTGCGCCCGCCCCTCGCTCAGCCAGTGAGCGGGAACCGGTCTGTATGTGGGATCCGAACCCTCGGCGGGAGCGGCGCCACACTCCCAAGCGGCGCACTGTAGCAGTGCACCACCGGGCCGGCCCCTCTAGTGAGGGTTTTCATCAACGCAGGGTATCACATGGCAATAATGGGCTGAGCAAGACAGAGCTAACCTCTTCACTTGCTCTCCTTTTAAAGCCATCAGAACGATGCCCATTACCACCCATTAAACCATCAACCCATTACCCCATGAATGGATCAATCCACTCACTTAGAGCACGGTCCTAGGATCACACCGTCTTTCAAAGGCCCCACCTT
>NW_007727019.1:122523-130193 GCF_000696425.1 Galeopterus variegatus
AGGTCATTTTTCTGACAGTTTTGGGGACTGGGAAGTCTACGGTCCAGGGGGGGCCTCTAGGGGGGGTTTTTTTTTTTTTTTTTCCTTTTTGTCTTTTTTCGTGTCTGGCAACGGACCACAACCCTCAGTGTCGCGCCCGTACCGGACCGGGACTGGCAACGGAATTGCAGCCCTCGGTGTCGCACCCCCACCTCGCTCAGCCAGTGAGCGGGAACCGGTCTGTATGTGGGATCCGAACCCTCGGCAGGAGCGGCGCCACACTCCCAAGCGGCGCACTGTAGCAGTGCACCACCGGGCCGGCCCCTCTAGTGAGGGTTTTCATCAACGCAGGGTATCACATGGCAATAATGGGCTGAGCAAGACAGAGCTAACCTCTTCACTTGCTCTCCTTTTAAAGCCATCAGAACGATGCCCATTACCACCCATTAAACCATCAACCCATTACCCCATGAATGGATCAATCCACTCACTTAGAGCACGGTCCTAGGATCACACCGCCTTTCAAAGGCCCCACCTTTCAAATACCATAATTAGATTTCTTACTCTCTTAACACGCTTACAATGGGGGTCAAGTTCCCAACACATGAACTTTTGGGGGACACATTCCACATATCTTATAAACCACAAGATGCTACAAAGTTGGTCATTATCTCTATAGACTTTGACACTAAGAACCCACACTTCCTCAATATTATTTCATTTTCTGGTTTCACCAGTTCCTATCTATCCTCATATATGATTTTATTTCTCTTACCTAAAAAAGTAGCTCTCAGTTTCTAGTTTTTCCTGCCTCAAATAGCTTTGTCTGAACTCGCTATCCCAAGACAACAAATTCCCTCCTTTTTCTGATTACCCAACTGTCCCAATTTGGCCCGTGCTTATTGCTTTCATTTCCTATCTGATCATTCCCCCTCTTCTTAAAGCCAGGCTCTGTTAGGACTTGGGGGAGGCCTGGAGATGACCAACAATCATGCCTTAAAGAGGAGCCTCTTCTCTACTCTCATTCTCTGCAAACTCTGTGGACCATTGGGCACTGCTGACAAAGCTCGGCCATTCACTAGCTATGTGACCTTGATCAACTGACTTAATACCAAGGTTCCAAGATAGTACTTACAAGTCAAGTCTGTTCCATGAGATGGGCCCTTGATTTGATGTTAATTCCCTTGCCCTGCTTCTACCTGCCCATGACCAGCTTCTTGCTTAACTTCTTGCATTCCCTGACTTCTGTTTACAGCATTTCCCCATTTCTTTTGGGCTGCTCCTCCTCAGCCATCACTGCAATCACCATGCCCTACTCCTCCTTAGATTTCCAAAAACAATATTTTATCTTTTCCCCCTATAGTACGGGGATCCAAATCCCTGACCTTGGTATTATCAACACTGCATTCTAACCAACTGAACTAAGCAGCCAGCCCGAGAAACAGTATTTTAAAAGGAGCATCTATCCCTGAACCTACTGTTTCTGTTAATAATTTGATTCTAGTCTGCAGTACTAAAACATAGTTATCATAACAAGTTACCTTTAAACTTTTCATCTCATTCACCCCCATACTGAAACTGTCATCAAACCTCACCATTTCTGGGGCCAGCCTGTGACTCACTCGGGAGAGTGTGGTGCTGATAACACCAAGGCCACGGGTTCGGATCCCATATAGGGATGGCTGGTTAGCTCACTGGCCGAGCCTGGTGCTGACAACACCAAGTCAAGGGTTAAGATCCCCTTACCGGTCATCTTTAAAAAAAAAACAAAAAAACCTCACCATTTCTTCTTTCAGTCTTTTTCTCTTCAGTCTTTTTGCCATTTACCTCTAAATCCTCAGCCCCTCAATCTAGATAACTATCAGACTTTAGATCAATCTTCTCATTTCTATTTTTATTTTCTCCCTCTCCTCTTTTCCTCCTCTAAGCTAGTGTGTTCTAAAATTTTTTGGTCTCAGGATTCACTCTTAAAAAGTACTGAGGACTCCAAATATCTTTAAAGGCCTTATTAGAGTTATATCTGTTGATACGTACTGTACTGGAAATTAAAATTAAGAGCTTTTTAAATGTTAATTCATTTTAAGGTAATAAAGCATATTACAGGTTAACATATCTTATAAACCAGATATCTTATTAACATTTTAATAAAAACAACTATACTTTCAATTTAAAATATTAGTTAAGAAGAACAGCATTGTTTTTAGATTTTTACAAATCTTTAACATCTGATTTAACAGAAGACAGCAGGATTCTTAGGTCTGCTTTTGCGTTCAATCTGTTGGGTAATGTTCTTTTGGTCAAAGCATATTAAGAACTGCAGCCTGGGACAGATACATAATTAGGAAACACAGGAGCCTTTCCAGTTAATTGCAGATATTTTTCTTTGATACCTAACTGACACTTCACAACTAGCAATTTCTTTTAGAGGTAAGTTCCAATGTTGACTCTGAATCCAGATCAATGAACTTTTCGTGCTCTTTTACCATAAAATCCAATGGTCTGTTTTACACTTAATGGATCTTTTACTCATGCAAGATTTTGTGACATCATGCATTGCGTCATTTAGAAAATATTGGTTTTGCAGGTCTTGCAAATGCTGACACATTTTATTATACAATATCAAAATATCACATTAACATCACCTCAAATCTCAATTGAAAAATTTTGGGAAGCCACCAAAAGTGACAGGCTCATTTCATTCCTTTGAGAAAATGTGTGTCAATACCCAATTCTGAATGACCACAGTTTGTCATTCTTTCAAATAAAAATGATGCTCAATTTGAGAAGTGGCTAGTTCAGCTTGCTATTCAAGCAATCACACAAGTGCGTTGCCTTGAGACAACCGTCATACTTTAGCACGCAGCAGAAGTGCTTTATGCAGGCTTCCCACTTCATCACGCAGAATATTAAAAAGATGGGTATTCAAGGGTCAAGATTTAATAACATTCATTATTTTTAGTGCTTTGTCAAGGACATCTTTTGGTGAATGATTATTTTTGATGCAAGTACATGACAGTGAAGAATTTGCACCATCAGTGCAAATGTCAACACAAGGGAAATGGAAATACCTTCTTAGTATTATTGAAAGAATTTTGACCTCGCAAACCCCTGAGAGGTTCTTGAGGATACCTAGAAGTCCACAGTTCACACTGTGAGAACCTCTGCATTAAGTCTACAATTGTGTTAAATTTTCCCATGTCTTAAAAACAAATATAATCCACAGCTGCACACATCGCTCACCATAATACCTTGCCTCTCATCTTCCCTCACCTACTCAACTTCCTGGGGGTAACAGAGGGGTCTAACCTCACCAATTCCTCTTCTGATCACATTCCTATAACCTCAGCTCATTCACCTTTCACAGCTCTCCTGAAACAGTCCGTGAAGCACTAATTTTTCCTTTTCTTTCTTTTGTTTTATAGCACACCTCCTCTTTTGATTTGCCTATAGATTTTTGTCCTAGCAAACACTGTCCTGCAAGAAAGAAAGTGGCAATTGTCCCAAGAGACACACAGAGATAAAAATCCATGGTTACCAGGTTCCTGCAGTCTTATGAGTTCTTCACCTACTGGTGCTTTTCCCACCTCTTACTCACAGCTCATTATTAATAAAATACCAAAGCTTGTCAGCCCTCTTCTCGTAATGACCTTTTTCCCTCGCTTAACTCTCCTCGTTGCATCACATTACCTCCAAGCAGGCTGCCCACTGACATACTGAGCTCTTTCTTGAGACCCAGTTTGATTTTCCAACTGTTGGTAGGACACTTTTGCCTAGATGTTCTACCAGCACTTCCAAGTCAACATGCTTGAAACTAAACTCAAACCAAAACGAATGGTTCTCTCTCCTCCAGTGTCCTCTTAATGCAATCTCAAAGACTAGAAGTTGTCATCCTTGTCTCTTCCCGGTCCTTGCAAATTCCTCAAGAATCTTCCCATTCATCACCTCTTCTTTTCTGACTCTGGTCTAATTTGAGACTTTATTCTCTCACATTAGCTACCAAAATCACTTTCTAATCATTCTCCCTAACTGTAGTCTTTTTCCTGCCCCATTCCATCTCACTCTGTTGCCAGGTACTGTGGTCTGAATGTTTGTGTCCCCCTCCCAAATTCATATGTTGAAATCCTAACTCCCAAGATGATGGTACTAGAAGGTTGGGCCTTTGGGAGGTGATTAGATCAAGAGAGCACAGCCCTGATGAATGGCATTACTGCCTTTATAAAAGAGGGAGCCTGTGTGCCCCCTTCCACCACATGAGGGTACAGTGAAAAGACAGCTGTCTATGACTGAGAAAGCAGGCCCTCATCAGACACTAAATCTACAGGCATCCTGATCTTGAACTTCCCAGTCCCCAAAACTGAGAAATAAATTTCTGTTGTTTAGAAGCCACCCAGTTAATGATATGTTTGTTTTGGCAGCCTGAACAGACTAAGTCGCCAGGTAAATCTTAAAGGCATAGCTCCAATTAAGTTTTTCCGATGCTCAGACTCTCCATCTGCTGAACTCCCAATTCATCACCAGCTTGGAGAGTCAACATGACTTCCTCCCTTGTGTTAGACTCTCTGTATGTAGTTCTTTAATCCCCTACCAGACTCTAAGGCTCTGTGAAGAAAGGACCTATGCTTGATAACCTATTTCAAATGGCATCCAGCATAATGCTTTTCACAGCATAGGAATTTTGTATTTATTCAAGGACATGCAGAATGAATGGATATTCTACCTCAAGTCTCTTTTCCACCCCACACATACCAGTTATCCTCCCTCCCACCCCCAATTTGTGCTTCCTTCTAACTAAACCACATTTAACCACTGGTTCCATGGTTATGTCACTGCTGTGGACTGAATGTCCCCCCAAACTCATTAAGGCTTAATCCCCGTTGTAACTGTTAAAGGTGAGAAATTCTACTGTCGTAATTGAAAAGTGGGGCCTTGAAGAGGTGATTAGATTGTGAGGACCATGCCCTAGTGAATGGATTAATCCATTTAATGGCTTAATGGTAGTCATGGGTGGGGTTCTAATGGCTTTAAAAGGAGAGTGTGTGAGAAGCTGGCTCTCTTGCTTCTGCCATTCTCGAAATGTGATAGACCCAGCATCGCTGAAGTGACCACCAAAGAAGGCCCTCACCAGATGTGTTCCCTGGACTTTGGACTTCCCAGCCTCTGAAACTGAAAATGGTAAATACTGTTTCTTTACAAATTACCCAGTTTCAGGTATTTTGTTATAAGCAACAGAAACGGATGAATATAGTCACCATTCTAAGAAGCTGAAAATTAAACAAAAAGCAGAATTGAGGTTACCTCTTAGAAAAGAAAAAGAAATAGGATCAGGGGAAAGAAATATGATCGGGGAAACAGTTATGTTTTACTTTTTAAACTAGGTAGTGAGTAGATAGGTGCCTTTATTCTTAATATCTCTTTAATTCTCCATATCTTTTTGAATGTCTGAAATAATCATCAAAAACAAGGCATAAGCACAAGAAATATGTACTTAAACATATATCTAAAAAGACCCCCTCTGGGCCGACCCCGTGGCTCACTCAGGAGAGTGTGGCACTGGGAGCGCAGCAGCACTCCCGCCGTGGGTTTGGATCCTATATATCCTATATAGGGATGGCCAGTGCGCGGTGCAGGTGACACCAAGCCAAGGGTTGCGTTTCCCTTACTGGTCACACACACATACACACTCAAAATAAATAAATAAATATAAAAATAAAAAGACCCCTCCTCCCAATAAGATAGTTTCGCATTTAAATATTCTGTTGTTTCTTATGTGTTCGTTTTATTTGCTAACCAGACTGCCAGAAAAAAAAGTTTCATCATATTTTGAGACTGATCTTCTCTAAGCAATGACTCATGAGACTAAAAGTTTTCCCACCCCTCCCCATCAAAGCTTGCACAAGTAGCTAATGATATATTAAAGCAAACCTAAATGGATTATGGTTGTCTCAAATTCAAAGAAATAAAGCTATGAGTCCTATTATTAACTTGATAATCCTCTTTAACTTATCTAGGGCTTTTTTCCCCCTTAAGGCAGAGGTATTGTTCTGTGGGTAAATGACATTTCCTCCCCCAAACAATATGTTAGTTTAGCAATAGGAAACTTATTTATAAAGAAACTATTCTATATGACACACAGCTTATTAAGGCCCAGGAAACGGGGTTTGTATTTTGTTTGAGGACTTCATTAAGTCACTCTTTTTGCCAGAGTAGAAAATGCTGTGTTTCAAAAATATTTCAAAATACTGAATAAAGTATAATGTCTTTCCTAAAGATGTATCTGGGTGAATACAAACTTTAATAGACAGGTTCTCTGCTTACAAAAATTATTTTTAAAAGTTCATCTGCCCATATCATTGAACCCATTTCCCAGATGGCTAAACCATCCAAGTTACACATAACCACAAATACAAATAAACAAATTCAAAGTGCTCATTGCTTCTGTTTTATGTTGATTTAAATTTCAAACAGAGAGCTAAGAATCAAGAATTGATGGAGCTGCATGACCACTGAAGCAGAAGTGAGGCAGCATAGTCTGGGAAGAGTATTTCAAACATTTAGGAAAAACTTGATATTTCACAAGTCTACATGAAATTTCAAAAGCATTGCACAAGGAGCTGTTTTCAACAATGTCTGTTAGTCTGGTGAATATTGATTGACATGCTATTATTGACAGCACCCAGAAAAGTGTCTTAGAGACTTAAATGATAATGCCCTAAAGAACCATGGAAAAAAGAAGACTACATTTTAAAGTTAAACTTAAGTGATGATGCTGATACTAAACCCTAGAAATTAGGGTTAGCCCATCATGCATCTGTACATGCCTGGGTTAATACTAAAACTCAATTAGTTTTAGTTAGCATTAGCCTCCCTTTTAGGTTCAATGGCCTGGACATAAAATTTATACTGTAATATGGCAGACTTAATTAACCCCATTGGAATGTAAAGGATTCCATGGGGATTACAAAACACACCTCCCTAATTGTCAAATTCAGTTTTGTTGGGTAATCATCTCATCAACCAACAGGAAAATAACTCTGCTGGGGTTTCCACCAACATCATGGTTATCTTCACAATGACCGTGTGCCCATAAACATGAATGATTTCCCTTTCCCAGATACCTACAAAAGTGAAAACATACTCTGTTTCTTAACTTTAGGGTAAATGTAAATCTCCGGTCCTATATTCACAGCCCATGTATGTCATAAATTTGGTACCCATGGAGACTGATGACGCTGAATCAGAGTGCTCAGGTCTCAGCAGTAAGTGCACATGCAAACTTCAGGCCATGCCCGCAATACTAACTACTGCACTGGAGTTTAGCTCAGTGCACAGCCAAGTACAACGCCTCCTTTCACCAAGAAAGGTGGCCAATTCTACCTCGGGCAAAGGGGAGAAAGTTGACAATGGAAACTATTTATAATCTCCTTTCTTTGCCCAATAAAAATCCTAAATTTCTCCCCCATTCCAACACCAGGAAGAGTGAGTCCTAAACTTGACACAGAACCTCAACAGTACTCCCAGGCAGGGAGGAAGAGGTTACATAATGGAGTACTTGCCCAGCCAGAAATGCCAGGGGCATAATCAACCAGGACTGCAAAGACTCTGGAAGTGGGGATGAGGGTAGGGGGTGGCAGGTTTAATCTGAAAGGGGCAGACAACTCGGTAAATTTGAGGACTGATGTGCACTTCAGAGA
>NW_007727019.1:130763-131817 GCF_000696425.1 Galeopterus variegatus
AGGGGGTGGCAGGTTTAATCTGAAAGGGGCAGACAACTCGGTAAATTTGAGGACTGATGTGAACTTCAGAGAAATACATTTTTATTTTCATTTCAACATCCAGAAGACAAATGAGAGAGAACAGACTGCCTGCACACGTGAATTCACAACCAAGAGAGGCCTCCTGTATCAGTGAATGGCTGTCCTAACCAGACACCACCATGGATTCATTCTCTACCTTCACCACACACAACCTCCTCTGCACAGACCCTCGGAGGGACCCTCTTATCTGAAACACACAACTGGGTGCCTGGACAGAAGGAAAAGGATGGAACTGCTCACGCTAGGATGCCTGCAGTAGTACCTCTTGCCTGCCCAGAGTGCAGAGTGCCTGGTCCCCTCTCTTCCCACTCCCATCCCAAACTGCCCTTCTCTTCCTGATTAAGCTGCTGCCAGTCCCTCCTCTCAGCTCAGTTTTAAGTGTTGTTTCACCACCACTCCACTCCATTTTCTAACCATGTCCTACTTCTCACCCACCTCACTGCCATACATCACCAGAAACACAAAAGGCACACACAATGGTAAGATCATAAAGGGGCTGTATCCCCGCCCCCCAACAATTAGGCAGAGGAGGGCACCAGGAATTTCAAAGTAGAAATACAGATGAGTTTTCTTTCCTAAGTTCCCTTACAGCATTACTACATAAACTTGTGTCTACATTGTTGGTAAAATAAGCTTCTTTACATAGGCCAAGATTCTTTACGCCATGTTTCTACAGGCAAATAGGATGCAAATTCAAAACACCCAAATTAAAGACCACAGAGTTCTAAGCTAGGGACTCCCCAGAAAGGAACAAACAGGTAAACTCTTCAATTGATTTTTAAAAATAAAGAACTATTAATACATCTGTTAAATGCTACAAATTTGTAATGTCTATTACACATATTTCCAGATCTGGAAAAAACATATATATATATAATGCTATCATGAAAAGGTTTCAATTTTAATTTTTTCGGCCCCTACTTCAACAACCCCTAAAGAAAAATTTGAGATGTCAAAAAAATAAGAAGCTTTC